>NW_026925189.1:0-255693 GCF_032062105.1 Saccostrea cuccullata
GATGTATTCTCAAAAGATTATCATATTTGACATTAGCCACAAATTCGTATGTCTTTTCGCTTAATCTACATTGTTTTTTCTTCTGGTTTATAAATATCCTCATTCATAATATCACTGTCGATGTAATATTGTTAATTTCTTGGATATTAGGTAAAATGCTTTCGGGAAAAGTCTACAATAGCTTTATTTAAGTTTTTAACATAGTACAATACAGGTTCGAGTGAGATTTCAATCATTTATTTATTCGGAAAATTTGAGAAAATTGAAGCAATAGTAATTTTTACCATACACTTCCTTTAAATGTATTTATTTGATCATTTTAAATTATTTTTTTTGAACAAAATTTATTTTTAGCAAAATTTGGCATCCCCATCCTCCGTATTTTTTTTTTCTTTTTTCCTTGGCATATTCTCTTACTGTTGATTTAGTATAGAATTATTTATTGTTGATGTAGGTTTGGATCTCCCATGTTATTGGTATCTATATCTAATCAAAGAGAGGCTGTGTTTTTACATGTAGCTTGAACTTTAACCGGTTGTTTTTTTTTTCGGAGGTTTTTTGGCTTGTCTATTTATCGACCCCACCCCCTCTTTTTAAACACATTTTAATATCGGCAGTTCACTGTAGGCTGGCTATCGGGGCACATCAGTATGATTAATCATGTATTAAAATTAAAATGGCTAAAAACATTTTGAATTATGGTATATATTTTTCAGGAAAAAAGTTGCGCTTATAAGAACGGTATGTGCATAGAGCTCTCGCTTGCTTTTTCTTTTTCTCTCTCTCTGAAAAAAATATACATGTGTATGGAATATACCTATTTATATAAAGACTTCTTAACTTTAATTCAATTTAAGCAATTGTAAATTGCCCAGAAAACAAATATGTTGTATTTTTAATTTAGTCATGCATGGACATCGTTTTAATCACCGTTCCTGACAATGCGCATGTCCAATGTCGCGAATATAAACATCAAGTTAAATACTGTACTTAAACAGAATTATGAATAAATTCACGTACTAAATAGTAATAATATCATATACCTATTAAAAATTGTCCGCTTCAAAATTGAAATTTTTGTTACACTTTGAAATCCAATTTTTTTTTCTAGTTAACGAAACGCAGTCGACAAAAATTACTTCAGTGTTTACAATACCGCGACTTTGACGTCGTTTTCTGAGCATTGTGACGTCAAAATATAAGGGCCCTTTTCTCATGACGGCAGTCATTTATATGATGAAATGTGATCAAATAATAGAGAAAAGAGCCTTAAAACATATATCATGAAGAAATTGTGATATTTCTTTTTGGTCGGCAATGTTTGCCATGGTTTTTTTTTTACCATAAAGAGCCTTTAAATTTACATTCTGTATGTTTAAATCTGATCCTATCTTATTAAAAAGCACATTTATATATTTGATGATCAATTTTTAAAGGTATCGAAGTGAACCTAATTTTCCCATTTAAAAAAAAATCAAATCAAAATTCTTTGAAGAGATCGTTGAGCACACTATGGAGATAATCAAAAAAATATATGCTTAAAGATATTAACTGTGGATTCCCAAAACTTTTATGATTTATATTTATGAACAGCTTACCTGATTTTTAATTTTGACTATCATCCAATATCTAACTGGTTGCTAGAAGCTGGCACATAAGGATTAATATTGATAAAAAATTCACAAAATCGAAATTTTCCCTTTTTGGTAACCATAGCAGTAGTGCTGTTTCTTCATCAAATTTTATCAATATATGATATTCAAACGATAAAAATTATTTATGGAATAATACTGCTTATACCATAACATAAGTGGCAACAATGTAACATGTGTTTATGAGAATGGTTTGTTTGCTTTTCCTAGTTTTATTAAGTCTCGATAAAGATTTAAAGTTGCAGAAAATCTCAATTTTTAAAACTTTTCCAGTTGTTACCTAGACCTACCTATCTTAGCAGCCAAGACACATAGCAGCGAAATATTATTTGATATATGTTTCTGTTTGAAGTACTAAGACAGGGTAAGTTTCATCAAAATTGGTGACCATGCATGGTGGCAAAGAAGTTTAAGTGGTTATAGACAATGGCTAATTAACATTCCATCATATACCAGAGGAATTATATTGTATGCCATTTACTACATCTTTAAGGATTTTTTGGTTTCATCTTTGAAAACTATATCTTTGAATTAGATGGAGAACACTAATCGTATGTTGGACTTTACTATTGTTTTACAACTCAAGCTTCTAACCATAAATAACCTTATTTACATCGACATTACTACTTTAGCACCATACCAAGCAAATCTGTTCTATAATATAGGTGCAGAATTTCATGTATAGAAGCACCATGCATATCATACCATTCTGATTTATGTTAATGTTATGTCAATGAGTTTCTATAGATAAAAACACAGAACAGGATAGAATATTTTTTTTTATTTTTTGTATAATAGCACAAGGTCAGAATACACTCCAATACAGAAACTCTATACTTGTGTGTACATATAAGAGTAAATCTCTTTCAAAATACAAACAAAAGCACAAAAAATAGTGTAAAGTCACGCCTCGTTATCACGAACTACATGGGACCAAAATCAAAGTTTGAGATATGCAATATAATGATTCAAGATAACCAGGGTTAAAATATAAAAAATATACGTGGTTGGGACTGCCAACTCTCTTTAACATATCCCTGGTATTTGAGATATCAGTGTTTGAGGTAACAAACTTTTAGAACTGTGTAACTAAATGAAAATGGCTACAATTGAAAGTGAAACATATACAAAGCTTATTGATTATGCAACATAAAATCTGAACATGCAAATGATTGAAAGACAGAACCCCTATTATGCATGCTATATTATCATAAAGAGAAAGTTTGATTGATTGTATGTTGTTTTAGGTCCCATTCAGAAAAAGTTTCACTTCTGAGACCTCACCATATACCAGTGAAGAGCTTAAAATCTAGACTTTGCTTGGCACTCAGGGCCATTGAACAGTGATAGATCTCTATCGTACATGATACAAGTATTTGAGAAAGTGAAATTCAATAGTATGCAGCTGCCCAACTGAGTCTTTATGTGCATTTGACTGTAAATTCTTAAATGTTAATTTCTTTTTAAGGATATAAGGAATACAGCTGAAAAAGCCACTGTATGTTGAATTCAATATACTGCATCAGGGTAGCAAAGAAATATGGCACTTTGACTCCTTATTATATTACATTGAGAGACAAACTTACTATGATTTTTTTAAAAATATATATACATGTATATACAAGTAACAATGATAACATAGATACATGTAAATAACAAAAACTACATATAAATGCAAAGAACAGATCTACTTAATTCCCTGATTAATGTAAAATGGTTGTACTGTGCAATAGTATTGGACACATAAAACAATGTAAGGAATGTTTTCAAGTGACATTCAGTATGAATAATCAATGCATTATTTTGTGGACATCTATCCATCTCAAAAAATTCAATAGTTTAACAAATAAGCCAATAATAAGAAAAAATGTAACTGGTAACTAATTACTTTAAACAAGAGATGTTTGTAAAACACTTATGCCCCCCTCCCCCCAAATTGGATTTTTCCTAAGTCTAAAAGTGCATAACTCTGTCTAAAATGGTGCAATCCTACCCAAAACAAAAGTTGACTTAGATATTCAGCTGAAAAATCTGTATACTAAATTTTATTTCATTATGTGCAACCTCTGCAAAGAAAATGAACGGAAACTGCAAATAATTGGAATTTTTCTAAGTCAAAGGGGCATAACTCTGATAAAAAGGTTGTGATCGAACCCAAAACAGAACTTGTCCTAGATATTCAGCTGAAACATCCGTATACTAAATTTCATTTGAATATGTGCAACCTCTGCAAAGAAAATGAATGGAAACTGCAAATAATTGGAATTTTTCTAAGTCAAAGGGGCATAACTCTATCAAAAAAGGTGCGATCAAACCCAAAACAGAACTCGACCTAGATATTCAGCTGAAACATCTGTATACTAAATTTCATTTCAATATGTGCAACCTCTGCAAAGAAAATGAACGGAAACTGCAAATAAATGGAATTTTTCTAAGTCCAAGGGGCATAACTCTGTCAAAAATGGTGTGATCGTACCCAAAACAGAACTTGACCTAGATATTTACCTGATAAACCTGTATACCAAATTTCATTTCAGTATATGCAGCGGTTGTAAAGAAAATGAACGGAAACTAAATGGACCGACAGACCGACAGACCGACTGACCGACAGACCGACGGACAGCAGCAAAGCAATATGCCCTCCCTTCTTCGAAGGGGGGCATAAAAAGAATGATTGAGATTCCTCTCTATCAGTATTATTTTTCAACCAATGCAATTTGTATTGATTGAAAAGATAAAATCAGCAAACTTTCTCAGTTGAGGAAAGGGAAGGAAAATGACTGTAACAAAAGTTATGATAATAATACAAGTCTTATTTCTATTTCTTAAAAATATTTTCATTCTTTGTTGTCACTTTAAAAAAAATGAATAAAAAATAAGGAACAAAAGAAAAGAACAAGAGGCCCACGGGCCTTATAGGTCACCTGAGCATTCTGCAACAACTTTCCAGTTATTGAATTTGATTCATGTTTTAAGCCAGATGCTATATGGCATTCACAATTTTGAAAGAGGCACCATTGATCATCATAACAATACACTTAGCAGTTGCTTAGCTTGGTTTATTGATTTAAATATGCCCAATAATAAGTTCATAGGATCTTCATGAACGTTTCATGAACATTTCATGAATAGAATTCATGAAAAATTCAAGGTAATTCATGAATTATTCATGATCACCTCGCAGGGGTACTGAATACCCATACGCAAGGTAGGGGAAAAAAATGCATTCCAACTAATCAGTAATATTCAGCAATAATCAGTAATGCCCCTAACACTGTGAAATAAACCCCTGACCCTAGGTCCACACATTGCACAAATTTTAAAAAGGCACCGTTAAAATTGCCTATCAAAAAATAAATAAATGTTTTATAAATACAAAGGAGCAGATTTCAAACAATTAATTCATTTTCAGTATATAAGTAGAGCCCCACATCCACCCCTGACCCTGGGGCCTTGAAATTCAAAATTTTGCAAGATTAGGGCCCTTGCTCATCATAACTATTTAGGTAGTTCATCTGCTTCATACCCAGAGACAGAGAAGAAAATTTTCAAAGATTTAATGTATATTCACTATATAATCAACAGAGCCCCCCCCCACACCATAATATATAAAATTCACATTTTGGTAGAGGCACTCTTGCTCATCATAACTATGTACTTAGTTAGTTTATTTAATACCTAGGAGCAGAGAAGAAGATTTCAAAGAATTTATGTATTTTTACTATATAATCAATAGAGCCCCACCCTAACACCAGAACCCCTGACCCTGGGACCATAAAATTCACAATTTTGGTAAAAGCACTCTTGCTCATCTTAACTATGCACTTCGTTAGTTTATTTAATACCTAGGAGCAGAGAAGAAGATTTTCAAAGAATTCATGTATTTTTACAATATAATCTGTAGAGCCCCCCCCCCCCCCAACACCAGAAGCCTTGACCCAGGGACCATAAAATTATTCACAATTTTGGTAGAGGCACTCTTGCTCATCATAACTATGCACTTAGTTAGTTTATTTAATACCTAGGAGCATAGAAGGAGATTTTCAAAGAATTTGTGTATTTTCACTATATAATCAATAGAGCCCCCCCCCCCCCCCCCCAACACCAGAACTCTTGGCCCTGGGGCCATAAAATTCACAATTTTGGTAGAGGCACTCATGCTCATCATAACTATGCATTTAGTTAGTTTATTTAATACCTAGGAGCATAGAAGGAGATTTTCAAAGAATTTGTGTATTTTCACTATATACTCAATACAGCCCCCCCCCCAACACCAGAACTCTTGGCCCTGGGGCCATAAAATTCACAATTTTGGTAGAGGCACTCATGCTCATCATAACTATGCACTTAGTTAATTTATTTATATCTAGGAGCAGAGAAGAAGATTTTCAAAGAATTCATGTATTTTTACTATATAATCTATAGAGCCCCCCCCCCCTACCAGAACCCTTGACCCTGGGGCCATAAAATTCACAATTTTGATAGAGGCACTCATGCTCATCATAACTATGCACTTAGTTAATTTATTTAATATCTAGGAGCAGAGAAGAAGATTTTCAAAGAATTCATGTATTTTTACTATCTAATCTATAAAGCCCCCCCCCCCTACCAAAACCCCTGACCCTGGGGCCATAAAATTCACAATTTTGATAAAGGCACTCTTGCTCATCATAACTATGCACTTAGTTAGTTTATTTAATACCCAGGGGCAGAGAAGAAGATTTTCAAAGAAATCATGTATTTTCAATGTATATAATCAAGAGAGCCCCGCCCTAACACCAGAACCCCTGACCCTGGGACCATAAAATTCACAATTTTGGTAGAAGCACTCTTGCTCATCATAACTAACTACTTAGTTGGTTTATTTAATACCCAGGAGCAGAGAAGAAGATTTTCAAAGAAATAATGCATTATCACTACCTACTTATTTAGCCCTGCCCTAGCACTAGAACCCCTGACCCCAGGGCCATGAATTTCACAATTTTGGTAGAGGACTCAATGCTGATTACAATCATGCAAACAGTTTGACTGCTTGATGTCCAGGAGTAAAGAAGAAGATTTTCAAAGATTGCATTAATTTTAGTGGTTTTGGCCCCACCCCTCAGGCCCCAGGGGGGCAGGGATCATGAAATTCACAATTTTTGTTCCCTTTCACCCATAGATGCTTTGTGCCAAATTTGGTTGAAATTGGTTCAGTGGTTGCAGAGAAGAAGCTGAAAATGTTCAAAAGTTTACGAACGACGTACGACGTACGACGTACGACGTACGACGAACGACGACGGACGAAAACAGATAGCAATAGGTCACCTGAGTTTACTCAGGTGACCTAAAAAAAAACACAATGCCCATTCTTGGTTGTGGTTAATTTCCTATATAATATCAGATTGTAAGTTTTTTAGAAAACTCTGGATGAAATAAATCCCAGCATCCTTCGCTTCAAACATTCCCAGCATCCTTTGCTTCAAACAATCCCAGCATTCTTTGCCTCAAACAATCCCAGCATCCCTTGTTTCAAACAATTCTAGCATCCTTTGCCAGCTGATAAAACAAGCTGTCAGTTTTTTGTAGCAATACCTGGGGACTATCAAATTCTCTGACTACACCTTGGTCCAGTACCATGATCCTAAACCAGACAAAAATTAAAACAAAGAATTAAATCAGTATTCCAAGAACAGATATAAAATGATTTATCACTCAAATGGTTTTTGGTTTTGAAAAAAAAATATGTTTCAGGAAAACATATCACTATAAACATAAACATTTTTTATATATCTTTGGGCATTTATAACCATTGTTGTTTACTTGTCTTCTGTAACTTTCTACCTGTCATAATCTATCACTGTGTTCAGACGATGTGCGATGGTCAGAACTGTACAATCACGAAACTCCTGTTTTATGGTGTTCTGAATGAGTTCATCTGTTTCCATGTCAACTGCTGCTGTAGCTTCATCCAGGATCAGGATTTTGGTTTTGCGTAAGAGTGCCCGAGCTAAACAGAGTAGCTGCTTCTGTCCAACACTACAACCAATTAATGTCCAGATTTTATGCAATATGTTGTACAGTGTTTGAAACTAGCTGTAAATTAAGCTAGACATTCAGGACTGACTGCCAGTAAAAATTGTCAGCCCTGTAAAAAATTTACTAGCCCGAAAAAGTTAAAAACAAAAACAAAAAACCAAAACAATTGTCTTTTAAAAAACTGATTTAGCAAAATTGTGAATGGGGCCAGATCACCAATATTCGATCCTGAACCTAAAGGCTGATAAATATACAACTCATTTGCTTGTTACACTTTGCCACCAGTACTATTAGTTGATTTGAGGGTTTTTATAAACTAACTGAATTTCAATTTAGAAAATTTGACACGTCCAGCCGGGCGTCAATACATGTACACGTTTGCCCGTGATGAAATTTATGCAACTCGGGCGGTGGGGCGCACGGTTCTTTCAAATTCTGCATTGTATCTCCTCATAAAATTCATTGTAATTTTATTTCTTATAACGATGTTTCTTCTCTATTTATTGAAAGGTACATTATACAATATCCAAATTAAATATAATATTATATTAAATATTGAATAATTCTGCATAAGCAATGTCTGACACTTAATTTTAATTTGTCCATGTATGTAATTGGTACACATTGAAACTTTTAATATTTTGAAATGTTTCAGAGACATGAAATCTAATTTAGTATTATAGAAAAAATTATATCATATCATAATTGTGGACTTAAATATTTTGTATTTCTTCACCTGAGATTTTGCCCCCCTTCTCCGCAGTCGTACTCCAGACCTGTGGGTAGTGTCTGGACAAAGTCCTTCAGGTGAGCATGTTCCAGGGCCTCCCACAAAGTCTGGTCAGTGTACCCACTCATCGGGTCAAGGTTCATTCTCAGGGTCCCAGAAAATAATACGGGGTCCTAATGAAAGCACAGATAATAAACATTTACAAGCAAGTTTTGTTAACAAAAAGAACAACATAGAATGATAATGTTACAAAAATTATTACATTTATTTATCTAATCAACATAATAATGTAACCCAAAAATAAAGATCTATACAATCATGATGAATGATGGGAAATAAAAATTATTCTCTGAAAGCTCAAATAAGATGGCAGTCAAGATGTACCTGTGGAAGGATGGTTAATCGTGACCTGGAGTCATGCAATCCCATGTGAGAGAGATTTTCTTTATCGATGATAATAGAACCGGATGTTGGTTCAATTAAGCGGAAAAGTGCCAAAGTCAGGGAAGACTTTCCAGCTCCTGTTCTTCCCACGATTCCAACCTACAATCCAAAGTACACAGCTAAACATTCAAATAACAATGCTGATGAACTTACTCTTGAAAAGTGTTTTTAAGGCATTTTTGGTATTTTGTAAAACTTAACTTACAATAATTTATTGATGGGATAAAATTTTGATTTTTTTTTTTTTTTTTTTTGGTTGCTATTTTCCATGTAAAAATTGTTTCCTGAAAAGGCCATTTTCAAATTGGTAAAATTGACCCTTTTTCAAAATTAACATACCATTTTCTTAGAAATAAACCTTTGTTATTAATATAATTTTTTTCAATTTTCCTCGTTATTAGAATTAAAAGCAAATGAAGACTAAATATTAAATATTGGTAGATCAAAGTCAAATCTTACCTTTTCCGAGACATTGACCTTGAAGTTGACATTTTTCAGTACCAGGTCAAGGCCACTTCTGTACTTAGTGGAGTAGTTTCTGAACTCCACCACACCTTTTGTTGGCCAATCGTGTGAGGGACGATGATAGGGGTTAATAAGGTCAGCCTGAATAACATTATCTTTTTATCAACACCGATACACAATACAAATCTGACTTCATGATTCCAATCAAAGTGAAATATTTCCATTTAGCCATAATGTACATGTATTAAGTTAATTTACCCGAATCACCAAACAACATTGAAGTCAAACTTTCCGAAATGATTTTTAAAGTGCCTGAATTCGACAGTTTTGCATGCTACAGTAAAACTTGGTTAAAACGAAGTCACTGGGACCTATGAAATTACTTCACTATCTGCAATTCATTATATTGGTGTAAGAAATTCGTAAACTTCTATAGCTGGGGATCCGCAATATTTGTGTTCATACTAAACAAGTTTTACTGTACAAATAATTTAGCTGTATGTGACTCGCCATTCTTGACCCTCATACCTCTGTTGGTGTCTTGGTGTACTCTGATACCCTCTCCACAGCCACCACATTAGTCTCCAGTTCCGAGATCATCCTCACAAACCAGTTCAGGTTGTCAGTGACCTGTCAAGGTCAAATAAAGAGAATTAATTGATGTGTGTTACCAGTAAAATGAGGGGACACATATGAAATTTTTTTTAATTTTATAGGATAGACAGACCAAGTTCTTCTGGCTGCAACTTTTCTGATTTTTCATTTAAAAGAACCTGATACATATACCATACATAAATAATTCATTACCCAAGAAACACAGATTTTTTCCTCAAGGAGTTGCACCCCCACTGGTAAAAAAGTAGGTTTCAACAAATGTTACAGAACTCTTTCAGAAGTGGTTTATCAAGGCTACTACTCACTGTAGTTATGAGATACTGCCATACCTGTAGAGCATAGGAAATAGAGAGCCCCACTATCCCTCCCTGTATTGTATCTCTGGCCAGAACGGCAAAGATGGCTGCTGCCAGAACTACGAAATTTCCCAGGAGTTCCAACCTGAATCCAAGCCACCTACAAAAAAAGTTTCCATAATTCTTTGTCACACTACTCACTTGTTTTATAAGAATTTTATGGTTTCTATATAAAAGATTTTTTTTATTTGCACAGGGAAGTTGTACAAAAAATAACTATATGGAACTCCTTCAAATTGTTCCATAACTGATTATACTGAAACCAACATTTTTGTATCATTTTTGAATAACTCTGATTATCCATCCTAATTTTTTTTTGAAAAATGTAAAAAAAAACTATTTAAGTTTTTTTTTAAACAATACTTATCCATAGTGATTTACCTATTAGCAGTGTTACTGGCAAAAGTGAAGACCTGGTTTTTATCTACTCGTTTTTGGGACTCAAGAATAAACTCATTCTGTAATCCAAAGGCTCTGATGACACTTGCTCCAGTAACGGTCTCACCAAAATGGCTGTAGATGGGAGAACGCGTCTTAGACTCTAATCGTTTTAGCTGGCGGGAAGTTGCAATGTAAAATCTCTGCAAAATTTAGGGAATTCATCAGCCTTTTAAAAAATAATGAACAACAATATAGAAGATACATATATATTTGTCACAATGAATGTCCATGAGGTCTGTGTGCAAGTTACAAATTATGCTTGGTCCTGAACATTGAAACTCCTGATAAAAATAATCTTCCAAACATGTCATTTTTTAAATCATAGCCACTCCACAATGTGAAGTACATTGGGCATTGTAATATTAAGAACATAAATTACTAAGAACACAATTCATGCTTTACCCTGATGATTTCCAAATTAAAAAAAATAAAAGAAAATTAACATTTGTGTATATGTAATGTAATCAATGCCTTTATGAGTTTCATAACCTTTGGAGAAAATTGATGCATTTTTAAAATTTGCTATCATTAAAGAAGTCAATGAATGCAGTATCTGCACTTTGTCACATAAAATTCAGGAATATGGTGAAAAAAAAAATTGCTGCTCATTTATGCCAAGAGTGAAGACAAGAATACCTGTGCCAGGAAGTAAAGAATCCCCAGAGGCAGGATAACAGTCATAAATATAGGGGTACTGAATGAGATGACAATCAATGCTCCCACCACCATCAACAGGCAGTCGGCAAACATAAAAAACGTATTGGGCAACTCTCCATCAATGGTGCCGATGTCATCAGAGAATCTATTTACTATGCGACCTACAGGGGTCGTATCAAAGAAGGACATGGGTGAGCGCACAATGTTAAATAGCATTTTCTGGTGGAGAGTTCTTGAGGCGATAATGGTGCGAAGCACAAAGACAAATTGTAGGATGACAATGAGCACAGCTGAAAAAAAAAATTCATTTATTAAACAAATTATACAGCTAAACTCGTTTAGTATGAACACGGATATTGCGAATTTACGGATATAGCGAAGTCATCTTGGATCCCCAGCAATATAAATTTAATAAATTTCTGATACGGTTATAATGAATTACGGATATAGTGAAGTGATTTCATAGGTCCCAGTGACTTCGTTATAACAGAGTTTTGCTGTACTTTGATATCTTATGAAGATCAAAATACGCTTTAAGTTTGTATTTTTCTTTTAAATACTCTACATTGATCTATACATATTTTTAGAAAACTTATTTTAATAAGTTAATTACTTGGTATTCTACGGAAGCCCATTTAGGACCTATCAAAAATATTATTGAATTCGTTATAACGATTTTTAGAATTCGTTATAACGAATTTAATTTGTCATAACAGATTTTTTGAATTCGTTATTAATTTGTTATAACACCATCATTGAATTCGTTATATCGAATTTAATTTGATATAACAGATTTATTGAATTCGTTATTACTAATTCAATCTGTTATTACAGATTTGTTGAATTCGTTATAACCAATTCAAAAATTCGTTAAAACAAATTCTTGAATTGGTTATAATGAATTCAACAAATCTGTAATAACAGATTTAATTCGTTATAACGAATTCAATGAATCTGTAATAACAAATTAAATTCATTATAACAAATTCAATAAATCTGTTATAACAAATTAAATTCATAATAACGAATTCTAAAAATCGTTATAACGAATTCAAAAATACACACTAAAGCTTCACCTGATTCATAAGCATGAAAAAATTTTCATAAATTTTGGTTGTGTTGCATAACATTATGAATTCATGTGAGATTGAAATAAGCAAAAAGTCTTGCGTTGTTACATTAAAATATGTCCTCACAAATAAAATGTAACATACAAAGTACTTATTTTGAGGGCTTGTACAATCACTATCATTTTAAAATAAAGTTTTCCATTTTTATTATTAAACTACCATCACACCCTTGACAATTACCCTGCACTCCTCCCAAGCCACCATAAATACCGAAGTAGAAGTCATTCTTCTCCCGGCGCAGTGAACTGTTCCCGAGAACGGAGGAATTCTTCAGAGTCGCATCCTCCGTCCAGTAACTTATCCAAGTCGTGGAAAATATACAAACGACAATAAATACAACATGCAGCACTAGATATATTATGAAGTAAGGCATTCCTAGGGCTCGGGCGTACTCTAAGAAAACACTCAGCTTCACCTGAAATCAGAAAATAGTATCATGAGAAAGGGATGTTTGAATTGACAATGTAACTTTTATAAGTTCTCTTTTTTAAGGGATATTAAATCTATGCACAAAAATTTTTTTAGGGGGTTATTAAGACAATTTTCTTACATATACAATGGGGATAAATCCATAATGTAAGCAGATAAAACCTTATCAAATACTGTAAAATCACATAATTTCATGGGATTAAATTTTCAAGGTTTGAGGAGAAAATGATGGTTTGTGGGGATTTGATTTTATGGTTGGAAAATATTTAACAGTTATACTGCAATTTTACATTTCATGAGGGGGGGGGGGGGGTCATAACCTTGTGGGTTTTTTCGTACCTTGAAAACAATGAAAATTAAACCCCCATGACAATTAACGATTTCACAGTAGGGGATAAATCTATAATGTAAGAAGATATCACTTTATCAAAAAGGGCCAATTTGACAGCTGCAAGGATTGCAGCCCTCCCCCTATTTTTGTGTTTTGGGTGGAAGAATGACAGAAAAAATTGTGAGAGTACATGTTTGCATCTAAAATTTCTATAAAGAACTTAATTTCAGTGTATTCATATTTTAATAAGTCGTCAAACCACAAAAATGTTGAAAAACATATTTCTTGTAATTTTTTTTCCACAGAGCTAGGTACTGAATACTTACACTGCCTATTTCAGCCTTTTCCTCTTCTATAAGTTTGTGGTTCTTTGACTGTTTGTTCTTTTTCTCTACGGTTTTCTCATCTTTCTGTGTCACACTTCGCTGACGAAGTAAAGTTGTCTTCTCACTTTCAGACTCTGAAACCCTGAACAAATTTGAAATCCTCCATTAAAATTATTCAATATCTCTTGTAGATTCACTTTTTCAAAATTCATTGACTGTTTACTTTCATTGACAAGGAAAAATTTGTACATGTATAACAAAATACTAGTAACCTTTTCCCTGTAAGAAATGCAATTAATTTTAAAATATAATGTTATCCACACATATTTACTATTTGAACGTTTGTTTAACTAATTAGGAAACAGTTCTATAAATATAAGGATTTTTTTCACAATTAAGAAATGAAGTTATAAAGATAGCTTAGGGGGAACTGCATCTAGCAAACTGGAGGTGAAGATCGAAACAGAGTCCAGCTTGATAAATATTCAGTTACATGTTTCAATGCATAACACAGATATATACAATGAGACCCATTAAAATATAACCTAATCTTAATTTACAGAGATGATCCACATGTTTTTATAATATATAATGGAGAAAAGTTATGTTAAGTTTGTGTCAAAATCCTCGTCATATGACTTCACAGATATCAGTCGCTGTAAGATTTTCTCTTTGGCTTCTCGCACTAGTAAAATTTGAAAAAAAAAATGAATTATTTTATCAAAAGAAAACACTCTTCTTCTTCGTATTGATAAAGTTTCAGTATTTTTGTAATATTTGATTGAGAGTATTTTTGATACTTTTTGAAGAGAGAGAGAGAGGGGAATTTTCAATTCACAGGACCAAGAAAACATTCTAGTATTACTTCTACTATAATTTTTTTTTTTTAATTTTATCTTTCTCATATCTATATAAATTATTTCACTCTAAAATATAACAATCTGATTATTGTAAGTGTAAATTACAGTGTACATATATGTTAAGGATGTCTAAAAAAACACACACATAAGGCCTGAGACTAGTGTATTCATTTCTTGCATAGTAACTTATGGTAAAAGTGAGCTAATGTGAGGCAGACTTGGTTTAACCACAACACTGCTTGTGCAGCTTTTAATAAAAAATTATACTTATATGCAATTACATTTTGTTAGCTTTGTGTACATTCAATCTATTATGTACATGTAAAGACCTCATACCATACTCATCTCTGTCCTCTGATTGAATATTTTCTAGTGATGAACTCACTAGAGTGAAACCAGGAAAGCTACTTTCTATATCTGTTTATGACATTATATTTATAAATCATGTTTGTAAAACCTACTGTATGAAGGATAGTGCTTAGCACACAATTTATTACAGTACTGCCAAACAAACAGATGCACAAAAATCAATTATTTCTACCCCAGGTTCCATACAATCAAATGCATGCGAATTTAAGAAAACTTTTGAAATAAGACACATGAGCATTTTTCTAAACCTTTTTAATAAACCTTATAATTAATCCTATAATTCCTATATACAAGTAGACACATATAAACACACACCTTCTGGATCCTCCTCCGTCTCTTCTTTTTCTTTCTCCCCGGTGAGGTATGTGCTGAGGAACTCGGCAAAAGGTCCAGCATGGTCGACCAGCTCCTCATACGACCCGACCTCTGATACATGGCCGTTAACCAGCACCACAATCTTGTCTACCTTTGGCAGCCAGTGTATGCCATGAGTGACCAAAACTCTTGTCTACAAATATTTATAATCATTTCATCGTAGACTAATATGTGGATAATGGTTCAAAGCACTATAGAATTTCAAAATGCTTTCATTTGATAATGGTGATGAAACCACATATGATAAGAGAAAGATGAGCACCAGTTGGAATGAATTTCAAAAAAAATTTACATAATACAGAATCTGGAGAACACAATTAACCAATATAATTCATATTCTGTCAGTGCTTAATTGAAATTCTGACAATCTTTCTCTACGGGTCCTCTTTATATGTTCACCTTGTTTTTAAGCATCCCTGTATTTCCTATTACTTCATCAAACAAATGTTTGCCAACATGGGAATCTACAGCAGACAGAGGATCATCTAGGAGATAGATGTGTGTGTCATGGTATACAGCTCTGGCCAAACTCACTCTCTGCTTCTGTCCACCACTAAGATTAACTCCCTGAAGAATATTTCAAACATTTCTCATGTCAAAAAATGATCTAAATGTTCAACAATTTTTATGTATATATCATACTTCTTACAACAGATTTTCACTAATTCTTAATTATCTCCCCTTAAAAGGGTTCATTCTACCTATTCCCACATTTTGAAAATCAGGTAGAAAAAGGTAAGATTCTATGTGGGAGTAGATGGAATTTTTGTGTAAACAAATAATGAAGATAATCCAAATTTCATAATTCTGATGAATTAATAACGCTTTCCTAATATTGAATTTGACCCAAATAATTGGATACAACATGAATGATCAAAGAAGACTTCACAGAAGAATTGCCTACATTTTCTCCTATTTCTGTCTGGTCACCAGAGGGCAGTATGTCAAGGTCTGGCTGTAGAGCACACTCTTTGATGACTTTTTGGTAGAAAGCAGATCTCATTGGCCGACTGAATAAAATGTTGTTTTGCACACTGTTGTTCTGAATCCAGGCTTGCTGGGGAACATACGCCACAGTGCCCTGATGTAAAGAGAGTGAATAAAGTCATTATCAAACTTTTTGAACAAATATAACAACATAAAACAACCAATTAGACCAAAATTCAGGAATTTAAAAGTTTTGTTCAATACAGTTTTCCTTACCCTGACATTAACTTGACCTTTGACCTTGATCATTTCTCCCAACATGGCCGATAATATGGAGGACTTTCCTGATCCCACCTGTCCTACTATGGCTACTAGACTTCCCTCCTCAATAGTCAGATCAATGCTGGAATCAATCAAAGATGTCTCACATAAAATTGTGCTGCTCATTTGAAACAAGAGGCCCACGGGCCTTATAGGTCACCTGAGTATTGTGTAACAACTTTCAAACAATTAAATTTGGTTGTTGTTTTAAACCAGAGGCCATGAAATTCACAATTTACAATTTTGAAAGAGGCACCATTGCTTATCATAATTATTAACTTAGCATGCTTACTCTATTTACTTAATACCCAGAGGTAGATCAGAGTAACAAAGAAAATGCACTTCCACTTTATACCCAGTTGTGCACCTCACCCTAAAGGAACCACTGACCCATGGGCCACATATTTCAAAATTTTGCAAATTTTATCATGAAATGGTTGATTAATACCAAAGAGCAGATTTCAAAGCATTTATTTTTTTTCAGACTATGTAACCCCCCCTCCCCTCTGACCCTGGGGGCATAAAAAAAACACTTTGCTAGATGCACCTTTCTTAATCATAAATATATATATATATATATATATATATATATATATATATATATATATATATATATATATATATATATATATATATATATACTTGGATCATTTGGATAAAACCCAGAAGCAAAGGAAAATATTTTCAAAGAATTAATGTATTTTTTCTATATAATCAATATAGCCCCGCCCTAACATCAGCACCCCTAACCCTGGGGCCATAAAATTCACAATTTTGGAAGAGTCACTCTTGTTCATCATAACTATGTGCTTAGTTAGTTTATTTAATACCCAGAAGCAGAGAGGAAGATTTTCAAAGAATAATGAATTTTCACTATATAATCAATAGAGCCCTGACCTAAAACCAGAACCACTGACCCTGGGGTCATAAAATTCATAATTTTGGAAGAGCCACTCTTGCTCATCATAACTATGTACTTAGTTAGTTTATTTAATACACAGAAGCAGAGGAGAAGATTTTCTAAGAATTAATGCATTTTCACTATATAATCAATAGAGCCCCGCCCTAACACCAGAACCCCTGACCCTGGGGCCATAAAATTCACAAATCTGGAAGAGGCACTCTTGCTCATCATAACTATGTGCTTAGTTAGTTTATTTAATACCCAGAAGCAGAGAAGAAGATTTTCAAAGAATAAATGCATTTTCACTATATAATCTATATAGCCCCACCCTAACACCTGAACCCCTGACCCTGGGGCCATCAAATTCACAAATCTGGAAGAGGCACTCTTGCTCATCATAACTATGTGCTCAGTTAGTTTATTTAATACCCAGGAGCAGAGAAGAAGATTTTCAAAGAAATAATGTATTTTCACTATATAATCTATAGAGCCCCGCCCTAGCACTAGAACCCCTGACCCTGGGGCCATGAATTTCACAATTTTGGTAGAGGACTCAATGCTCATTACATTCATGCTAACAGTTTGACTGCTTGATGTCCAGGAGTAAAGAAGAAGATTTTTAAAGATTGCAATAATTTTAGTGGTTTTGGCCCCACCCCTCAGGCCCCAGGGGGGTGGGGACCATGAAATTTCAGGATTTTTGTTCCCCTTCACCCATAGATGCTGCATACCAAATTTGGTTGAAATTGGTTCAGTGGTTTCAGAGAAGAAGCTGAAAATGTTCAAATGTTAACACACGACACACGACGCACGACGCACGACGCACAAGGACGGACGAAAATGGATAGTAATAGGTCACCTGAGTTACTCAGGTGACCTAAAAATACAGTTTCAATACTTAAATGCATGCATGTCTTTTTATCTCGCGCCTCACTTTTTATTTATGAACATAGTGAACTGTTTAAAGTGACAGAATATTTAATCTTACTTTTTCAAGCTGAAGCATTCACCAACTTCAGGATCCCACATAAAGCTGCCTTGATTTATGGTTATTGCATCATCTGAAACAAAACACTTACCATATACATTATATGTTACTAAACATATAGTCAAATATGATTGCATTGTATATTTAATTTTACTTCATTATAATTACTCCTAACTTTTATTGTAAAAAGTTATCAACCAATAAGATATACCTCCCATTCGACTGTGTGTTACACACTCTGTGTCCAGATCTGGATTATTCAGGAAATTCTTCAGTCTATTGAGAGAGACAACAGCCTTCACCACCTCTGTCATTATGTAGGGGGCCATATTCACGGCAAAGCGTAGAATATTAAGCAAGGTAATTCCCACAAAGGCTACCTCAGGAGACAGGAAATGGGTGTCGATGGTATACACATAAACACCGAATGTTAACATTGAAACCTGGCAAAAAAAGTCTTTATCATGAAAGATAATCAGAAATTATTGATGAAATCTCACTCGACTTACATTCGTCATATCTTACTGAAAATAACCAGATATTCATGAGAATTTTTTTTTAATTACACAGTGATTAAATTTTCATTAGGCAGGCAATCGCATAACAATGTGAAAAGTTCTTGCAAATTAAAAACTGATTTACAGCAAAAGAAACATTTAATGTGTCCTTGAAAATGGCAAGTTAATTAAAATTTTATCATTGCCCTAAGTACATGATTGTAAATACTGCATCTCCTTGTACGAAAATGAAATATTGAAGGATGTTGTGATTACCATATATGGAGCCAATATCCATGACAACCAAAAGAAAAGACCAATCATGCTCTCCTTTTTTAAGATGCTTAACTCTACATTCCGAATTGCCTCTATCTTGTCTTTGAAGGACATTTCCCAAGCATATAATTTCAGAATCTATAAATAGAAAAATGGTAGATTTAATTCTTAACAGTACATGTTCTACGTGTTTGAATCAATCCTACTATTGGCAAAAAAGATGACACATGCATCTGTGATAATTTTAAGAAATGATTAAATATTACATACAGTATTGTGCAGTGTAGAGAAATATTTGAATACAGACAGTCACAAACGGGTAAAACAGTAAACCTCCTTAATGCATGTAATAATACCTTGATACCATTCAGAACTTCTGTCAGGAGTTTTATACGATTGTCTTTTTCTTTCATTTTGGCTTTCTGTAATGTTTGCATTTTACTCATGATGAATCCATTGAAAGGAAACAAAAGAATAATGAATCCTAGACCAGCAAACATGGCGTATTTAAAAGTGTCGTACAGGAAGTAGAGGGCGACACCTGTCTGAAGGAGAGATGACCAGGCCGACCACAGATAAGGGATCAAATGTTGAATATTTTCTGTGTCCACTGACATCAAGTTCACTATCTCACCCACAGTGGAACCCTTTCTTGCTTCATTGTTCATTGTTAAAGCCTAAAATATTGAAGAAATTAGGAACTTCATTAAAATATTTAATTTCTTAATTTTTTTAAACTCAATGGTTTAATAAAAAAAAATTAAAACTAAGATTTAGCCAATTATATGAACCGCCTTGGCATAGTAAATGTCACTTTAAAAATACAACTACATGTACAATGTACCATCCTCACCCCACCCCTTCCTTTCTCCAAGCTTGGACAACAACAGAAGGACTTACTTTAAAGTTTAATACAAGGTGGGTTTTTTAAAGAAATTTGCTATCTTGCCAAAAATCCAACAAAAAGAGCTTTAATTCCCTTACCTTTTTATACACAGCTGACACTAAACAAGCCCTGACCCTGAGTCCTAATGCCACACTCCAGTAGAACAGCTGATGGAAGAAAACGGACTGCAGAAGAACGGTCAGGAAAAAGCCAGCCGCCAACACATAGCCTTTCCAGTTCTCCCTCCACGTGGTGTCATTGGGGTCATTCTTAGAATACTGGATTAGGTACCTGAAACAATAGATTACTCTTAGTCCACTTTTTGATACTGAAAACATATTTTTTTCCAAATTAAGGGTCATAATTTCCGAAGAAGAACATTTTCTGTATAATCGGTGAATAGAAAATTATGGGCATTTCTATGATTGACAAAATGATGTCTTCAATGAAATTTGAGTATGGTGCAAAAAATTCCAAAATTATGACCAGATAATCTCTTAAAGAAAAATTATGCCTGAATCATTTACGGTATATAGAATTTTTTTCTCCTTATTCCACATTGTAAAATTTAAGAGCCCTAAAGAACCTAAACTTTTTTTAATAAAGGCCATAATACATGTACATGTATTGTCAAATTTAAATTATAAAGTGCTAAATGAGGATATTTTCCTTAAAATTTGACGAATTAAAACCCTTTTTTTTTTATTACACATAATCATAAATGTTATAATGTCCCTACTCACTATATAATAGATATTTTGTATACCAATTTTAGGTGACTCCTAATCACATGTACTTACTTCAAAAGTTGAGGCAGAACAAAAACAAGAACATCATAAAAAAGCTTGAATATCTGTGCATGGAGCAGTTCCCATCCAAACGTTTTAAAGAGCACATTTAACAAAGAGGGCCCTGGAACTTTGGTTTCTCTCTTTGATTTTTCTTCTTCACTTTTAGGCAGAAGTGGTGATTTCTCTGAGGTCTCCTCTTGTATGCTTGTATAGTTACTTGAGTGCTGCATCTCAGAGGTGGGGCCTGGCACCACAGAAACGGTAAGGGACTTTCTGGAAAAGGGAGATAAATCTTATTACCCAGTAAATGTTAAATCTAAACTGAGTGTTTCATTTATATTAGCTGTTCTACATTTACATGTACAACTCGCATTTTTTTCTCTGATTTTTTTATGCTTTATTTGCTATCGAGTTCTTCGAAGATAACTCCTGTCATCCATGTTTAGTATACTGTAGACGTACTTTTTTCCACGGGGTCATAATTCCGCGGAATCTCAATTTCTTTTTAATCCGTTGATTTCTTAGACCGTCACTAAATGCCTTACACTTACATTAAGTACGCTTGGACAAATTTCCGCGGAAAAATTGTGACCGTGTACATAGCGTAAATTAATACCACGCGGAAAAAAGTACTTCTACAGTATTCCATTCAAAATGATTCTGATACAAAATTTTATGACCTTTTTTATAACAGATATGCATGCTCTTACTTATTTTTTTGTTCTTGCTTAAATTTTTCCTTCTCTCTCTCCCATTTAGCCTCGAATCTTGGTATGACAGTTTTGGACTGTTCTCTTGGATTTAATGAAAATATATCTTCTGTCACTGGTGTTTTGTAGCCAGAAATCATCAAACTGTTAATAGACACAGAATGTGAAACATAAATTTCAAAAAGGTGAATTTAAGATTACAATTCTCAGTATCTCTGGTGTATCTGAAATTACTGAATTTCGTGACCTGTTTATCCACCAAAATGTTATTCGTGATAGAAATGATGCTCGTTGTTCTGGACATTCTTTCTGTAAAATAGACAGAGAAATATTGAAGTGTCAGGGTTTATATAGCTCACAACAAATGCCTTCCGTTATTATCATAGGTCTATATTACATAGTTATGGAATGGGTATGACGGAAATAGAAAATTTGTGGTTCCCTGAGGGAGGTAACTATTTCCCGAGGTGGTGAAACGGTTTTATTATATCAAAAAAATCATAGGCAAGAACTGGGTACGGTATGTATAACGAGGCGGCCCTGTCTCTAAATCTGATTGAAGTTTTTTACAAACATGCCCACGATGTGTCCTTCCAAAATCATTTTATTTTTTGGAATTATCTCTTACCGTTTTTCCGCCAGAGGTTTGGGAAAATGGTGCATTTTTTTCAATAATTACAACTTTTGACGTAACGACGTCATCACGACGTTACTGATGTTAACGTTACGTTAAATGAAATCTGTAAATCCTCTTAACCGAGAACTTTTACTTAATCCTGCAAATATACGTGACTATACATCTACTGAGACAAAAACTGCTAAAACATAGACATTTTTAATATTGATTATGCTTTACAATACCTCCTAAATATAAATGTTTATAGATATTTAAAAGATTTCAGTGACAATAATAATTTCAATTCCAATCCTGTCGCACTTTCTTTGGAAACATTAACTTTCTGGGGCCTTCGCAATGTTTTACGTCATTTGTTCTTAAAATACTTTTCATACTTTTTCGGAACGAATTTTCATCACAGACGGAAGTTAACATCTTTAAAATTCAGATCTGATGTGTACCATTTTCACTAAGGTGATATGCAATGGACACCCCTCCCCACCTTCCCAGCCCTTATGAATGTCATTTGTATCAATATTTATATCCTATGACATATTTAATGTATTATTTTATGGGTAATTTTGTTGAAATTCTTTTAAATCCTAACAATATTTTGTCTGATACATTCGTTTTAACACAGATAATTTTAAAAAGCAATTTATTGTCTTATAAATGACTTAATAATTTCTGAAAAAGTCCTAATCGAACTAAATACATCGTTTATGCAGCGGAAGGGGAAAAGCATGTCTCTTGTAAAAAAATTATGCAATTGTTTTTATTTCTTAAATATACAGCGGATTCATATAATTATGTTAAAATTGCCTTCACTTGTCTGTGTAAAAAAATGTTAATTGCTATTGGGAACTGTTAATCTTTATTCAGAAACAAATAAATAGTTGATTGCATCATGTTTCTTTTTAAAATTACATAGAAATTGCCGAAAACACTTGCAACTGTAGCATTTGACAAAATAATATTATTTCATTATCTAAACTCCTTATAGATTACAGTTGCGGATTCAGGAATTTAATAAGGGGGAGGGGGTGGTACATCGTCGCAAACCACGGTCAAAATGTACGATCCTCTCCCATTCAGTAGGAGAGAGCTATATGCGGACTCTGGACCGTCGCTTGAGACGGTGGGGGTGGTATAGAGGACAGGGTGTCTGGAGCTGCGTTGAAGCCCCATGGGGGTTGAGAGCACATTCCTGGTAGGGTCCGGGGAACGAACATCTGCTATAATATGTGCCCCCCCCTCTTTGATTTAGAAAACCAATCGTCACCTTGCAGGAATTTTAGAATACATTGCAATGGCGGTAAAATAATATTTCGGACTATCTCATACCATACGTGTAGATCTACTGATAAGTTTGTGTTTAATGCTAGTAACAAAAAATAATTAATTACATGCTTAAGATTGTTTTACAAAATATAAGCAAATTCTTAAAAATCAAACTGTGGATTGGGGGGGGGGGGGGGGGGGGGGGCTCGACAATATATACGGCCCTGGATCCGCCTTTGAATTGCATGTTTAATTTAAATCTGTCTTGAAAGCACTGATGTCAACATTCAGCATGATAGATATATAATCTAAATCATACTTTAGAAAAGCTGCATGATAATTTTCAATAAAACGTTAAAAAAAATCTTTCCCTGAATATAAAGTCAATATCACGTCCAATATGAAGGAGACGCTCGTTTAAATAAGAGGTACATGTATAAATGTAAACTTATGTCGTTTGGCTGATGTTTTTCACTGCATATATTGATTGAACATTTATCATATTATTATTTTATTATGGATGACTGAAGAATTTGGTTATTCAACATATGCCGGCTCATTGTGACGTCATGTTTTTAATGTATTGCATCACTGATTTCCATGCAATGTCCCTTGATGAATTTTACGAAGAAAAATTTATGTGGTTTTCATAACATTCAGATACAGATTTAAACAATAAATTTCTATAAAAGTATAGATTAGATAATAACACATTCAGATTCAGACTTCAACATTTAATTTCTTTAAAAGTATAGATTTTAATGAGGAGGAAAAGTCACATCTATCCAAAAACGAAGTATTTTCAACTACAGTTTTTCTTAAAAACGGACGTGGCCGCACTTTTGTACAGTAATTTTTTCTTTTGCACATTACTTACCAAAGTATACTTGTTCTTTCTGCAAAGTTTCGCATATGTACTCGGGTGCGGCCACATCGAAATATAAACTTGAAGAGGAGCAAAACGTCCAAAATAGGTGATTTCCGGAATATTTGACCGGTTTTGAACGTTATATACACAAAAGGTCATGTGAGTTGAAGAAAATTGATACCAATTTTTCACAAAGGGAAATCTTAACAATAAATTGACACAGTTCAAAAAATGTTATCGGGCGTTTAATTTTTGCAGATTTTACAGGGCCGCCTTGTTATACATAATGTACCCAGTTCTTTAAATGTTTTCTGTTATTATCATAGGTAAAAGTGTTCACTCTGCTACCTCTGTTTCTGGGATGCTGGTTTTGTCTGAAGAACAGTAAAGGATCCACTGAAGAATGGCCAAACCAAAATAAACATTAAAGACACTAAAACTCAGGGGCTTGTCCTGGTATTCCTGTAGTAAAGAAGAAAATACAGTGTTACAGGTCAAATGCATTGAGTATTTCTAACGAGATTCTATAATTTATCGAAATTGATTGACCAGGGGCAATTCATAATGTGAATTATTTTCAACAACTTTATTTTGTGATTTATCCATTTCACATTCATCCATCCACTACTATGAATAATTTTACATGCCAACGATTTCATTTGATAAATGATAGTAAACTTGGTCCAATTTTTTCAACACTATTGAAAAAGACACCAACTTATAAAAATACAGAAATGTCCAATAAAATGTCTGCAAGTCAATACATGTATACATATTAAACATAGAAAGTATTTACAAAGCATTTAATACTATTCATATCATGTATATGTACATTTTATTTACCTTTGTGATGATCATATGGTAGAATGGAATGATACATGTTATGATGTTAATGGTCCAATACATGAACAGCACCCCTGAAGTCACAAATCCCTTCTGTCTCTCTAGGAATATGTATAGCAAAACTAAAAGCTGGAACATCAAAAATTAAATGATTATAGAGAAAGTAAAGAAGACATTAGATGATATTGATATAGGCAAAAATCAGTAAAAAAAAATCAGTCCAAAGTCACAATAAAAAAATGTTTTTCCATGAATTTACCTTACTATAATTTTAAAGAAAAAATTTTCTAATGACAGCATAATGTTTTTTAAGGAAAAATATAAAACTGTCAATCCAAATCAGGTGTTCTGATTTATTGGATAAGATACTACTTATCATGCTTATACATGTACAGCTTAAAAAAAAGAGTTCTTTCACTGTAATTTTTTTTCAAAACAAGATTTGTTTGTGAAACACTATGCGCAGAGAGGCAACAAAATTCAAAAAGATATTTTAGCATATAGGTCAAAGTCAAGGTCACAGGGTCATTGACCTTGGTGTCATTTATAAAAGAACTTGGAAGTAGAGTATGCATACCAAATATGAAGTCTTTATCTCTCATGGTTCAAAAGTTCTAGTGAAAGCTCATAAAAGCTAGTTTTAGCATATAGGTCACAGTCAAGGTCACAGTGTCATTGACTTTAGTTCATTTGTAAGAGCTGATCTAGTGGAGTATGCATACCAAATATGAAGTCTCTATCTCTAACGGTTCAACAGTTATGGTGAATTGAAGGTTATAGTTGACGACAGACAAACAGACAGGACAAGAACAATGTACACCCCGATCTATCGATCAGGGCGCATAATTACTGGAACATGAACTTATAAAATCTAAGCTATGCAAAGATGGACTTACCAGTGTAACTGCTTCTATACATGGCCCAATCAACCAGGCTTTAAAATAAGACTTAGAGGCTGACAAATCATGAGCCGTCGATACTATTTCTATAACTACAGGGGTAAGGGAACACACAGTTAACACCTGAAAATTACAAATATTCATTGTAATTATTCATTAAATAAAACAATTAGTATGTTCTCAATTAAGTTTCAAACAGCAATACAATACTGAACGTATTACTTATTTGTAAGCACTCTAAACTTAATTTTCTCCTAAAAATATACCTAGCTAGAATTACAGACTTCTACTGTGTATGTTTCTCTTTTACTCACATGACTCTCTATAATAATATTTATTAAATTTAATGATTTTCTTATTAATTTGTTAATTAAGACAAAATGTGCTGCTTGACTACTTTATATCATCTTATCTGCTTAAATTGTACAATATATAAATTAAAATCAAACTGAATCAATGAAAATATAAAATATGCTGCTTGACTAAGATCACAAATAAAAATGTAACTTACTACTTTTGCAACAAACTTGAGAGTAACAGGGTTGGGACAGTCTTTTTGTATTGCCAAGTAATAGACGTAAAAAGGGGAGGTAATCCAGAGCCAGCCACTGGCTACCCAGATCAACACAGTAAACTGGAAGCAGTCTGTGAACTCTGGCCAGCTGTTTCTCCATGTTAAGCTGGTATTCTGAAATAAAATAAAAGTAATAATTCAGCATGCATTTTAATGGATGGATACAATGAAATATAGATCTGGCAAAAAGTTATATATGTCAAATGTAAAATTATTGTTTATCATAAAATACGAGTTAGAAACATTTATGCTTTACAACTTCAAAATATTGGTCCAGATGATGACAAAAGAAATAGTAAGCTAAGAGTTTACAGGAAAGAAAATATGATCTAGCTCACATCGATATAAACATACAGCCTTTGGTACACATTTACAGTGGAGAGAAGCAAGTCTTAAAATAGCTAAGATTCTATAGACAAATTATTTTAACCTATAAATATATACTTTATAAAGTAGATTTTTTTTCTCGTGTTTCAAAATCATATAAAAATAATCTTTAAATTATATCTGTAGTCATTTTCAGACCAGATCATAGGGGATTAAATGATCATTTGTGAGTTAATTCAGACTTTCAAGGAAGATTGATATATCTATTGACTCATGGCTGTAGTTATATCCTGTTTAACATTTGTCTCAGTTAAAATGCCAATATAAAGTGTTACACATGTTCTGTGTGTGTTGGGGACAGGAGGACACATTGACCCAATCATTCACTATTTTTTTGGTGAGTGGTGGTGGTGGTGGTGGTGGTGGTGGGGTTAAAATCTTCTATCCCCTGCATTACCATAACCCGGCCTGCAGATACTTTTAATACATTACCTCGTATAAAATATTCTAACACATAGGATAAATTATCAGAAATAACTGAACTCAGAATACATTAGCCTAATTCACTGGACCATGTAGTGTTCTGACATTAAATGAAGCATAACTTGAATTCGTAGTGTTTGCACTATTCAATGTATTGAAATAATATCAATTTGAAAGTGCAAGTCAACAGTTTTTTTTCTATTTTTACAAGATTATACTATGCTACAGATGTATGCAGTTAACATGATAATTATAATTCTTCAATTGAACATCATCAATTTTTTTTTTCAATTATAATGAAATTCAATTATTATATCATTAAAATAAACAGCTATTAATTTAAAACATTCTCCTAGCATGGCCATCATTTGTCTTATTATGACTTCAGACCATGTATTGTTAACACTTAATGGAAATGCCAGTATGTCCTAGATTTTCAACCTATACATGTACTAGAATTTTTTTGGGAAATTTGAGACAGATTTCATCATTTCTAGGAATACAACACATTGGCTTTTAAACTTTCTGCTAGCTGTTACATACAGCTACAGTACTTACATCATTTACAAAGGCAAAACCTTATGTTTCAGATTAACATTTAACCATAGAATTAATGTGCATTATACACTTTATATCTGTGAAGATTTTTCCTTTCTTTAAAATATTAAATATCAGTGCATGACCATGCATAGAGCAAATTGAAATCAAATACACTGGTAAGGCCTACTGGACTTAAGATCTACATCAAAGAATAAAAATAGTAGGCCTAATACATTTTTAAAATTTTCTTATTCATCCAATCCTTGCAAAACATGAAAATCTAACCTTATTGTATGAATTTGTCTTGACACACAATTTAAAAGCATTCTAAACTGTACAGTTGTCAGTTACATGAACTAAAAATGTACCACTATCAATTTTGTTAAGTGTCAATTATACCATGTATACTATGTAAATATTAGCAGTCACTAATGAGAGTTTTAAAACACCGTCTGCTCCCTACACCATGTGTATGTGTATACATAAAGCTGTTTGATCCACTCCACTTACCCATAAAACTGATCCATTGCAAAAGTCCTCCATTCCAGCACGTTTTAACGTGCACAAAAGAAAGCAATGGATAAGCAGATGATAGACAGTACTTAAATAATTACATATTGCACCATGCAGACCCAGCAAAACGTGTATCTGTTCACTACCGTTTTTTCGGTATTACTTCATCTCTAAGAATACGAGTGCACTCGGGAAGACAACTTTCTTCAAATACGATGCTAGAGTTACCTGCCCTTAGCAATGTGTTCGAACGCGCACCTGTCACCTACAGAAATCTAACTGAAGGAGTACTTTTTATTCTCTATCATCTATGTATCAGTGAGGTAGCATCGTATTTTTAAAGGGAAGCAGTCCGAGAACAAAGTTAACTTAACTGAAAAACTTGACACCCCCCTCCCCCAATAATTGTAATAAAATAGTTGTGCGTGTGTAAGGGGGGGGGGGGGAGCCCCCTTGATGTCACGTGCCTGAATATAACATATAACATTCATTTACTTGATTATTAAAATAATACATTAAAAACGGAAAGCCATAAATATATGGAACCTGTCCTATTCACGAAATTGGATTTTCGATTTTGGATAATGGATAAATTATATTTTGTACAGATAACAGACTCTTTATCTATCCAAAATCTTATCTTTTTTTTTTATAACAGGCACGTAGCATCGTTTTTGAAAATGGGGGGGGGGGGGCAACCTGAGAAAATTTTTTTTTTACTTACCTGAAAAAAAAAAAAAAAGGAAAATTAAAAGTTGCCCAAACTCGAAAATCCTTTTTCGTGGGGGATGGGGGGGGGGGGGTTAGTGGCCAACTTTTTCAAAGCCAACTTACTATCACTTCCAATTTTTTCCTTACAATCCTTGCTATCACTATACTATGGTTATAAAGTAAGGTCTGATTTGGGGGGGGGGCAACCATCCTATCAATGAACATTTACTATAGCAAAGGTTATGTTGGGGAAAAAAGTGGGGGGGGCCAGGCCCCCCCTGGCCCCCCGGATGCTACGTCCCTGTATAACAATTAATTGTAAAGTACATATCCTTATGCTTATATCGACACAAAAGGCTGCACTTCTTTTAACAAGATATCGAAGAAGAAAGATAGAATCCCTGTCTACTCCAAGGCCGTAACTACCATTGAGGCAAGTGAGGCAAATGAATGCAATTGTAGTGTTCTGCTATAAGGCAGTGATGGCATTCCATACAAATGCCTCACTATATGTTTAGATATATTTTTTTTTTTGAAAAGTGAAAAAGTTTTACATTGAACATTGAACTTATAAATTATGCGTGTCTTCGTACTAAATTAATATTTTCAACTTTTGTTTCAATATATGTAAATCGTTCATCTCACCCGGTGCCTCATTGTCATTTAGAACGAATGTAAAATATTAGAAAAATATAATCCAAAATGTTTGTTTTGTAAATTGTTTGATTGTTTAACATCCCTTCCAAGCTTTTTTCATTCATATGGAGACATCACTCCTTGTCGGTAAAGGGCTGCAAGTTTTAAATCTGCACTAGGCTTTCAGGGTCACTGAAGATGATGAAACAGTGAGATATTTTTTGTGCCATCACTTACTGGGACGTAGGACCTCGGGTTTTAATCTCATCCGAAGAACCGGACTATCCCGCAGTGGGATTCGAACTCGCGATGTAAGGATCAACTCCTTATTCTGCGACTTTAGAGCGTTCGCTCTAACCACTGTGCCATTCGGTCGACAATTCCAAACGTATTTCTAAGATTAAATCTTTTATGTACCCAAGTTTCAGGATCCCCCTCCCTCCCCCTGGAAACCCCCGTCACTGACCATCAGGTACTACAGTTGCTCCGTCTGGGACTAGTGCCCAGCACCCTTGCCTCACTAAAAATTTGAGCCTAGTTACGGCCTTGTACTCTAGGTCAAAAAAAAAAGAACTGGCAAGAACATGAAGAAGATGGGATGTTGAATTTACTAGTATGTAAGAAATATCCAAACAGACTAGTACTGCTTTAAGGCAGCTTGAAAGTAGACAGATTGAAAATATGCCAATTTAATTGCATCCTTACAAGCCAGGGGTCGTTAGACGGCAATGTGTTGACTCAGGACACTTAATTGGCTTGCGAGGATAATTTAATTGGGGAGTTTAAGGAAAAGGTACATATATTATATGCATAATATTTTATGTTTCAAAGCTTATCAGTTGACATTGTCATTATATTTTGTGTAATTATATATTATATTTCTCTGAAATTTGTTTTAATAATATACATACTTGACTTTAATTTCAGTTACACTCTGATATGGACCTCATTTTCTGGTACACTGACATTAATACCTAGGAGTATTACTTCCGGGAGTAAAATCACAGGAACTTGTTCCGGAAATCATGGTCAGAGACCAGAAGAGCTTATGCGATAGTAATGCGTCCGGCGTCTGTCCGTCTGTCTGTAAACAATTTTTTCAAAATGCTACTCCTCCTACAGTTTTGGACTGATTTCGATATAACTTGGCACACAAGTAGACGTACTACACTAAGATACATAATTCTGTGTATCGGTTTTTGATTTCAATAAACGGTGTTGCCGTGGTAACTTAAAATAGAAATTTCTGTGAAATTCTTTCAAAATGCAACTCCTCTTACAGTTTTGGACTGATTTCAATATAACATGGCCCAAATGTAGACTACACTAAGATACATAATTCTGTGTATCGGTTTTTGATTTCGATAAATGGTGTTGCCGTGGTTACTAAAAATAGAAATTTCTGTGAAATTCTTTCAAAATGCTTCTCCTACAGTTTTGGACTGATTTCGATAATTATAACATGGCACACAAGAAGACTACACTAAGATACATAAAATAGTGCATCGGTTTTTGGTTTCGATGAACGGTGTTGCCTTGGTTACTAAAAATAGAAATTTCTGTGAAATTCTTTCAAAATGCTTCTCCTACAGTTTTGGACTGATTTCGATATATCGGTTTTTGATTTTGATAAACGGTGTTGCCGTGGTTATTAAAAATAGAAATTTCTGTGAAACTCCAAAATGCTACTCCTCCTACAGTTTTGGTCTGATTTCAATATAACTTGGCACACAAGTAGACTACACTAAGATACATAATTTTTTGTATCGGTTTTTGATTTTGGTGAATGGTGTTGCTGTGGTAACTAAAAATAGAAATTTTTGTAAAATTGTTTCAAAATGCTACTCCTCCAACAGTTTTGGACTGATTTCAATATAACTTGGCACACAAGTAAACTACACTAAGATACATAATTTTGTATATCGGTTTTTTGATTTCGATGAACGGTGTTGCCGTGGTTGCTAAAAATAGAAATTTCTGTAAAATTGTTTCAAAATGCTACTCCTCCTACAGTTTTGTTCTGATTTCAATATAACTTGGCACACAAGTAGACTACACTAAGATACATAAAGAGACTTTATCAATGATCATTATTCTATTTATTGCTGTTTATAAAGTTTCAATTCCCAACTGCTTAAGTACTTTTCCCTTCCTTTGCTACGAGTACAAACCAGTAGGGCTTCAGTCTTGACAGAGACTTCTGGTATAATTTACTTACTTACTTACTTATTATTGATATACTGTGAGTTAAAACAAGAGGCCCATGGGCCACATCGCTCACCTGAGAAGCTTTGACCATTCTGTTCTTTACCAGATTTCACCCTTGTTATACATAATGCATCCCCACCCTACCCCACTGATCATAATTTAGACATTTTGAAATATACACTACCCCATGATCCTTCCATGGGCACATAAGTTTCAGCTTTTCTGGCCCAGTGGTTCTTGAGAAGAAGATTTTCAAAGATTTTTCCTATATATTTCTATGTAAAACTTTGATACCCCATTGTGGCCCCACCTTCCTCTGGGGGTCATGATTTGAACAATTTAGAATCTACACTATACCAGGATGCTTCCACATAAGTTTCAGCTTTTCTGGCCCAGTGGTTCTTGAGAAGAAGATTTTCAAAGATTTTTCCTATATATTTCTATGTAAAACTTTGATTCCCCATTGTGGCCCCACCCATCCCCCGGGGGGTCATGATTTGAACAATTTAGAATCTACATTATACAAGGATGCTTCCACATAAGTTTCAGCTTTTCTGGCCCAGTGGTTCTTGAGAAGAAGATTTTCAAAGATTTTTCCTATATATTTCTATGTAAAACTTTGATTCCCCATTGTGGCCCCGCCCTTCCCCCGGGGGTCATGATTTGAACAATTTAGAATCTACACTATACCAGGATGCTTCCATATAAGTTTCAGCTTTTCTGGCCCAGTGGTTGAAATGAGAAGAAGATTTTCAAAGATTTTTCCTATATATTTCTATATAAAACTTTGATTCCCCATTGTGGCCCCGCCCTTCCCCCGGGGGTCATGATTTGAACAATTTAGAATCTACACTACCCTGGGATGCTTCCACATAAGTTTCAGCTTTACTGGCCCAGTGGTTCTTGAGAAGAAGATTTTTTAATGACCCCACCTATTTTTGTCTTTTCTTGATTATCTCCCCTTGCGAGGGGATATGTCCCATCATTTTAACAATTTAAATTCCCCTTTTTCCAAGGATGCTTTGTACCAAGTTTGGTCAAAATTGGCCCAGTGGTTCTTGAGAAGAAGTCGAAAATGTGAAAAGTTTACAGACGGACGGACGGACGGACGACGGACAAAATGTGATCAGAAAAGCTCACTTGAGCCTTCGGCTCAGGTGAGCTAAAAATATTTCCGAAACAAGTGCCTGTGAATAAAATCTATGCATGCTCAAATAAATGAACAGTCAAACATCGTTATCTCAAACTTGATGAGACTGGAAAAAAAAACTTCACAATATCCAAGGATTCGAGATATCCTGAATATAATCCATAAAGAACTAAATATGTCATAACGCAACGAATGCCCCCGCAGGCAGCCAAAATTTCAAATGCCAAATTTAATTAGTTTTAAATTTTTGCATTCCAATTCGACCTGTGTTTTCTGTTGAAATACCTGCATATGCAATTTCAACCTAACAGAGTACATGCATCCCTACAAAAGTTAGCAGAAACTGAAAATTTATTTTTGTTTTAAGTTAAAGCGGTATAACTCTGCCAAAAATCATCTATAAACCATGACTAAATTCGAACCTGACCTGCATTTCCCAATGACTTATCAACAGGTCAATTAGTTTGAGCTGAACGTGTGCAAAAGTTGCAGATGAAGAATTGAAAGTAAAGATGATGGAATGATGGAACAAGGTAACATTACATGTGCATATGTCCCAGTCATTGCATATCAGGGGCATAAAAAATTATTTAAACTTCAAAATCACATCAACATATCCAGAGATATTTCAGTATATCGGTGTATGAGATACAGATGTTCAACAAATACTATAGTCTGAGAAAAAAATTCTGACTTCAAATAAATCAGCTAGACCTGATAGTGAGCAAATAGAAAGAAGACATTAAAAATTTAAAGAAATCTTTTCAAAGATTTCATAAAATCATTTATTACAATGATACATGCTAATACACTTGAATTAAAATCACACCACTGCAATCATGCAAAGGTGAAACAGAGTAAACAAAAGTTTTAAAATACTCTAATCCAAGTTTCCTTTGTAAATACCATCTAAGTGAAATTGTTTTACACTGTCTAATTTTCAATATCAAATAAAATATATGTACAAGATTCAAAATTTGTACTTTTTTTTTTACATGTACAAGGCAAAAAAAAAAAACCTCTGCCATTTTAACATAATCCTGAAACTTGCAATATTTATATTGGATTTTAGCGAGAAGCAATGACCTTTACAGCTGATGCTTTACATTTAAACCTGTATCATAAGTACAGAATTGATAATAGATAAGAAAACCTTTCTAGTGGTCATAGGTATGGTTTTAGGGGTATAAACATGTGAAGGCCATTAGCTGAGGGTAGGGTGGTTATCATTTTCTTCAAGAGCAACAAATTTTTGCTTTAAAAAAGCCCATTATTTTCATTTAATTAAATGTTGAGCTAAATACAAATTTATATCATAATAGAGCTTTTGTACATTGTCCTAGTGTAAAAGTAAGCAGTCAACTGTAGAAGTCAGCGCTCCTCGCAGAAGTCCACTAGCACACAAAAGAGACTGTTCACAGCCATAATTGAAATGATTATTTCATATTATAAATCTTACAAGTCATCTATTGCACATTTTTACATGCCTGGGTGTTTTACATAATTTACATCTCAAAAATTTACTTAATAATGACATATATGGTATGATGTATGTAATGCTTGAATACATGTTCAAGGAATACTATTTTGAAGCAGTTAACTTCTGAAAATTAAACCAAAATGCAAAAATTGCTCCATAAATATACAAAAAAAACTTAGTTTTTCTTTCTATGATTTATAGTACACTGTAACAGTATGGAATCACTTGATGAATGATTCTGAAAGGTCTAACTATGAGGGCATTTCATCCACCCTGTTCTCTATTACTCATATAAATTATATGGGCAATATAGTACAGAGTGGATAGGATGCCCTTGTGGTCTTCCTACGCTCTATAGTAACAACAGGTGCCGTATTCACAATTGACCAAAAATGCTACTTCAAATAAGTGGAAAATGGTATAATCAATAAGCACTGCAATGACATCAGGAATGGCACAAGTAATTGAATAAAAAAGAAATTGAGAGCAAGTGATCACACACATAAATAATAAGTACAACCAAGAAAATAAAATGATCGAGTCTCTCAGTGGATGGTTCAACTACGATAATTTGTAGCTTTGAAAGAAAAAATCGATCTGAATTATCTGCGATAGTGAAATCTTAAAAGGTACAATATCAGAATGTATTGATTGGCTTGACCAAACAGTAAGATGAAACATTCAAAAATCAACTATATTTGCAAGGAAATTAAAAATCCTATGTGGAATCATCATTTATAGAGAAAACATTACATGCATTATCAGTGTCCAAACAGCAAGAAACATTCAAAAATCAACTATATTTGCAAGAAAATTAAAATACTATGTGGAATCATCATTAGAGAAAACATTACATGCATTATCAATGTCCAAACAGCAATATAAGTGATCTATATTTGAAAGATAAGTTCAACATCTCATGTCAAATCATCATTAGAGAACACATTACATGCAAATTGAAAGTTTAACAGCACGACTGCTGATAATCGAATTTTATATATAATGTCCACAACATCTTTGTTATACATATCTCAGAAAAATGTGTGACAGTCATATGTTTTGATATTATTTCCAGAGAAACCATTACAAAAATTAAGGAATGAGATGGCAAATACCAGTAATTGTTAATTTTACCACAAAATTAAATATATACGGGTAATATAAATCAATGTGTAAATGTATGACTAACATTTTATGACTGACAAAATGCTGGAAAAAAAATGTTTTTAGATAAAAATAAGATAACATCTTATAGCTGGGTTCAATATGACAAAACACTGGCTTGAACAATGAATAAAAGTCTGTCTTCTTCTTGAGAAAAAAACGCTGCCAACATCTTATACTGTATCTACATGTGTTCAAGATAATGATCAAGGATAAAATACATAGTTAGACAAAAAGTAATTTTTTATATTTACATTTGACTTCAGTATACCCACAGTATGCGATATATCAATGATACCAAAGTTAAATGTATAATATATTCCATAGAGTTGTTCGATTATTCTAAGTGTATTTCAAAAAAAGTTTGATCTCATAGCACATTTAACTAAAGCCTTTTTCAGAGAAAATGTAACAGGAGTTCATTTCACACATCCACTTGGACTAGTCATATAAACCGGTAAATGTTTAAACATCTGTGTTTATGATTTGGCAACAACAATAATTAATACAACAAGTCAACCATCTACCCTGGATCACCTGAATCTAACAATCACCCATATAAGGAAGAAGACAAATAGACAAAACGTAAACATGTAACACCAGAGCTTTGGTCCCCCGGCTTTTGTGATGGCTTTTAATCGGCCCATGGAGAACTGAAGAAGGTTTCCTGATTTGTCGTAATCTTCATCCTGTATTACAGAAAAAAATATCAAAGTTCATGAAATTCTTTTTTTTTATTATTATGTATAAAATTTTATAACCATACTGTGTTGTTTATTTCTTTTTGTTGAGTAATTACATCATCAGTAAATAAATTCATATTCCTTATGAAAATACACATAGTATTATTGGTATATGATTGGAATACACTGAAATACACAGAAGACATACCATTTCTTTTAAGAATTTATTATGCTCTCGGACTTCATTCCCAATGTCAATTGTCAACTGCAAAAGATATATTATTACATGTATCAGTCAATGATAAGGTTCTGTACATGTTAGTTAAGTTTCTTTACATGTACATTTAGTACACATTACATCCATATCTTGGAACAATATCTAAATTTCAAAAGAGAGAGTTTAAACAATAAAAAATAGTCTTCTTTATCTCTACAATTGCATGAAATCTTACTTTTTTCATTTAAGTTTTAACTGTAAATAATAATTTTTTTCATTATTAAGATGTATTGAATGGCAATGCATGACATTACTGATTTTAAGGCTGAGACTTTGCTAGACAACTCCTGCTCTTGGCGATCATTTTCTGACTCCAGCATTTGAGCTGTCGGTTGGTAATATCCTCCTTCATTGTCTAAAAATAATGTATTTGATGTATTATTTTGTTTTCAATGATAAAAATACATGTACTATTATGAAAAAATAATTTATCAGTCTAAATGAAAAGCTGATTACCCTCTTTAAATAACACGTTTCTAAAAATCATATTCTAAGATTCAAATGCATACAACTTAAAATTGGAACTAAATACACTTTTCTCATCAATAAAAATTTGGAATAAAACTAAAAGTGTATCACTCAGTTATGCTTTGGACTAATTAGCTGAGTTCACACCAGTGGGCTTATGGGATTGACCATGCCAACTACTGAGAGAAAAAGTACCAGCCTTTAAAAACTTATCTGAATCTAGAAAACTTTAAGTTGAACATGATCAGTATTCTACCTGTCATTTATTTATTTTCCATCTGTCACAAGACCGGTGACATTCAGATTCTTGTTCGTAGATCTATTTAGGCCATAACAAGTACATAACTGGAATTAAAAGTATATAAAGTTCACAAATGGTGAGTTTTGTCATTCATACTTGCGTGAGCTCTTCTCATTTTCTATTTTTTTCCAGTAAGCTGAAAGTCAAAACAGTGCCAGGCTGTCACAGACTTGCAACTTCCTGTGTAATACGTCACGAAATACGTGTAGCTTTGACTTAGTCACCTCAGTGCTTTATAATAAAAATACTTCGAACGGATAAAAACGGAAAAAGGTGTTGAATGCAAATTATCGGCGTTTATGCAAATTATCACGCAAACCAATCGATTGACCACATCAGGAAACAAAAAATTATTTATTCCTTAATCACACCAGGAAAAAAGACCACAAAGGCGCATAAATATGAAATATATTTTTTCAGTGTACTATACATGCTATATATGTTATGAAAATTATCAAATCAAATAATATTAATAATCGTGATTATGTAAAAATTAGCGATTCCACACAAAAATACCCCACTATACTTTATATGCGTAGTTCCCCCCCCTTTTTGACTTTTTCTTTAATTTAGTTAAGTACTTCAAGTTTGTTTAATCGCCTGCATATCATTTCCAAAATTAAAAGATCTAGTTTTCATTTCCGACATTTTTCATTTCCGAATCAGACTTATAATTATATTTTTGAAAAGTATAAAATTATCATGATCAGTAAAAACGTAGCAAGGTTTTTGAAATGGGGGGGGGGGGGGGGGGGGGGGGGGGGGCATGTACATTTAGAAAAATTCATTATTTTGAACAATACCTGAAAAATTTGACAAGCAGACAAAAAAAAAAAATTCTTGCTTTCAACACTACATTTTCCTTGAAATTAACTGAGTGTCACTATAAGTTTTAACTGTAAATAGCCTTTAAATGAACATTATTAAATGTATTGAATGGCAAAAATTACTAATTTTAATGAACTTATGAAACCCCCCCCCCCAGCATGTTGCTACGTGCCTAATATTTTTCATGATCGAAATTAATGTAAAGTTTTTATGCCCCCGTCATCGAAGATATATACATGTACGAGTATAGTTTTTTTTTTGCCCTGTCCGTCTGTCTGTCTACATCTGTTTGGCTGCAAAAACTTAAAGGCAAGATTTTTTACCATGTTGTAAATTGGAATAAAGGTGAGGGAGGCGCTTATTTTGATTACAGGTGTGAATGCCTTGGGGGGATTAGCAGTACTGAGAAAAACTACCTGTTCAACCTTATCTAATCCCTATACACAGGAAGTTGATTTAATACACAGTGAAATACCCAGATGTCAAACTTTATCTGTGTTGGGGATTTTGAGACAATTTTAAAATTAGTGGTAAAAAGTTTTTTTCAATTATATATTGATTTATTTTTGACTGTTTGAAAACATCCCTGAACATTTAAAAAAATTATTATGATATCATATATAAACTCAAATATTAAAATAAAGATTCTTTTAGATATTAATGTATGTGTTTAAAAAAAAAAACTCCTGTAACAACCAAATTAGACTTAATTCATTCATCCTCAGGATCCTATCTATATTAATTAAATGAAGAGAGAGAGTCGTGTTAACTACATTTGAATTTTCACTAAAAAAAAAATCAAACCTTAATAAGACTTTGTCACCATGAAACATGCCAAAAAAATTGCTTGTAAATTCTCATCTGAAAAAAAAAAGGAAAATATAAGTGACCCATGATTAGAAATATTATTTTAAAATTTAATTACTTCACACAGTGCTGTTCTGAACTTTATGAAAAACATGTCCACTTTAGGTTTACTATTTAGCATATTAAAATTAATATTAATATCGAAATTTCATTTGAAAAAAAAAATGTACTAAAGGTTAATTTTTAAAATATGCATATTATATTATAATCTGTTCAAATACTAAAGGTATATTAAATTCATATATTATCAATATTAATAAAAAAAAATTCATAGTAATACAGTTTCTGTATACCATGTTCAGTAAACATCAAAGGATCAAAAGTTAATTAGAAGGTTATTTACGAGTCCCAAACATTTACAGGGTATACACAAGGACCTGTTAGTAAGTTCCAGCATCCAATGATGGACCCTCATGCACTTGATTGACAGGGCTTGTGTTTTTGAAGGCGGGGCTTAAAATATCTGCCTTTAAACCTTGCCCATAACTTTTGACAGGGTTTCATATTCATTTCATATGGCTGTCATATTTCACGGGTGTATTCCTTGTTTTGGTACCACCAAATTTGACCCCATGACCTTGACCTTGGAGTTTGACCCATTTTTACCAAAAATTTCCGAACATTAACCATAGCCATAACTTTTGAATAGTTGAAATACCTGACACATGTATTCACTGTGACAAGACCTTTCATTGGGTATAAAAATACTTGACCTTTTGACTTTGACCTTAGAGTTTGGCCAACTTTTAAAAAAAATTATCATTGACCATAATTTTTTGAAGCGTTAGAGCTAGGGCTTTCACATTTCACAGGTGTATTCCTTGTGACAAGACCTTCCTCTGGGTACCAAAAATTTTGACCTTGACCCTGACGTTTAACTTGCATTTGAGAAATTTCAACCCTCGCCATAAGTTGTCATGGGCATCGATCAGTGTTTCACAAACACATTCTTATTACTGTTCGTCCGTCTGTCTGTTTGTTTATCTGTTTTTTTTTCCACAAAAACTTTAACATTATCCATAAAATTTGATTGATTGGAACCATGACTCTCATACATGTACAGTATTTCACATGTGTATTCCCTGTGATAAAGCCTTTCTTTTGGTACCAACATACATGTATATATGGCCTCTTGACCTTTGGTTTAACCCAATATTTAAGAATCTGACGCAACATTAATCTTTGTTAAATTTTGAACAGTTGATGCTGAGGCTTGCATACTTCAAATGCATATTAATTGTGACAAGGCCTTTCCATGCATAGGTGCATGTAAATATTTTTATCTTTTGACCTTGCTAACTGACGTTTTAAGTTTGGCCCACTTTGACACTGTAACCTTAGGCATAACTTTTGAACAGTTAGTATTAGGGCCTTCATATTTCACAGGGTGCAATTTTTCATGTCACAATGTCTTCCCTTTGACACCAACAAATTTAACCTTTTGACCATGACCTTGGAGTTTGACTTATTTTTGAAAAAACGTTAACATTGGCCATATTTTTTGAACACCGAGTTGGTGCTAGGGTTATATTTTTATGGCAAGGCATTCCTCTGGGTACCTTTAATTTTACCCTTAGACTTTGTCCTTGGGGTTTGACCCACATTCAAAAAACTTTGACCTTGACAATAACTGTTTATGGTCAGTGCTAGTTTGTTTTTTAATTATTTCACACTGAGGTACTCAGTATATTCATTGAGAACAAGTGCTTTCAAGGGGGTAGCATTTTTTCCAAACAAAAGGTTGTAAAATTTACAAACAATGGTTATTAGTACGACCGTAAAATTTAAGAACAGCTGTCTTTAACAGTTAAACGGGATTAAATGAAATCCTTGTTAAATCAACTTATTTGTCAGAGGATTGTCTCGGTTAAGGAATTGCTATCTGTTAGGAGGCACAATATATCTATATTATATATATAGTTGATGTCGAAATATTTAAAAATAAATTAGGATAGTTAACGATGAAAAACCTGATTGAAGGTATCCCCTTTATAACACAGGTCTTAGTTGAAAGTTGTATTTAATCAGTAAAATGTCAAAATTATATGGAACTCAAAGAGATGTGTCGCAGTCCTGTAGGCCATATGATAGGCCTTATATATATAGTGTCTTTTTTTAAAATTATTATTTTCCTATTAAAGCATTATTCCTTGCTCAGTCAAAGGGGAAATGAATGAATAATCATGTGATCACAGGTAACTTTTTTGGCTGTTCCATTTGGGATAGTTTACATGCACAGGTGTGAAAACAACAAACAAATTTGATTAAAGTGATTTCCATGACAATTATTGTAGTAAAAAATTAGATTGCCTTGAAAGTCAAACAGAAAATTTAAAAATCGCTATCAAAACTAAAATTACTGCCCTGCGATATCGATAAATAACCTTTCCAAGGTGAGAGGAGGGTGTTAAATCGTAGATTGGAACAGCGTTAAACAAGCCTCGCCCAAAGCACATTGATCTAACGTTATAATTCGCCGTGTGCCGAATCTTGTGTGAAAACTTTTATTACTTTTTCTGAAGTTCATTGATAAAGAGGAAATAACGGGTAAGTTAGGAGGAAATAGGAAAAAATAACCCAAGTGTTGTGATTCACTTTCGTTTTCGAACCTCGCCCAGGTGCATGATTTGTTTTGGTGTTGGCAAATGGCGCCATGATGCATGTTTTTTGTTGATATGTGTGTTCTGAAATCGAACTGACGGCGAATTGTTTTGCTGTGTGACATTGTAAGGTGCATATTTTTATCACTGAGGTAATATATTTATTAAAACATGGCCATGTTGTACATGTTCTAGAATTTCAGTCGTCCTGTCAACTTTGTCACACATGGGACAGAAAAAAACTTGCAGACTCTAGCTACCCGACATGACGAGTTTCATATAAATGAATAGAAAATATTGGAACACTCATTATAACTGTTTGTAATAATCTGTCAGATAAAGTATTGCATTTGCTCACAGTTCTGTATAGGCCATTTTTGAAATAGTGTGAAAAATATCATGAATATAATATCATTTATAAAGTATCAATGAACTGTCAGACTAATGTATAAAAAGTTGTAATAGGAAAGGAGAAATGTCTGGCAGGACTGGGAATTGAACCTGGGAGCTGCATCTTATATACTCGATTCTCATTATATCGCGGGTTTCGTTGTATCGCGGTATGTTGCAAAAATTTGGATACATAGCCTTTATTCTTTTTACTGATGGACAATATGTTTTTGTTGTCTGAATGTTTACGTTTTTGATGATTAAAAAGTATGGAACATCCGTTTGAAAAAAAAAAATTTAAAAAAACATAATTATACATATTTCCAGTCACGTTTTTTATTATTTTTAACCATTAAATCTATAACCTAGTAAAAATTATACCATAGTTCATCTTTTAAAGGTCTTAAGTCTGTATATTTGTTTACTCTTCCTGTAGAATTACATCGTAAATTCAAAAATAAAAATTGAGGTCCATGTCATCTACAAGTTTCCATGATTTCCCATACCGCGATACAATGAGACTCTCCAATTTAGGAGGTAAATAAGACTTCCTGTTTTAAAGATAGACAATAACTTAAACGATGCAAGCTTAGGAAATAATTTGACACTAAAAAGTTAGTCCATAGATTGGTTTATGAATATTTTTTGATGAAAGTTAAAAGTAAAAAATTGGAATAACACTTTTTATACAAAAGGATTAAGCACCGCGATATAATGAGACACCAGTATACTATATATTCAGATGCTTGACCGACTGAGCTACCCACGCTAATATCCACGCCCCCCCCCCCTTAAATTGTCTTTGACAGCAAATTCTTATTTGCTTCTGGCAGTACAACTTCCTACAAGTCTAGGGGGAGGTCAACAGCACCATATCTGTAACACTATTTTATTTTATGTATGTTAATTGTTGTGTTCATGACTATATGCCATTGTATGATGGTGTTGTCAATAAATGAATTGAAATTGAAAAAAAAAATTGAAATTGTAACACTAAAGGGGGAAATGTATGGTAGGTCTGGGAATCGAACCAGGGACCCCCACCTATAATGATTCTATCCTCTGGTTACTCTGGTATTCCCCCTCAACCCCCTTTTAGGGAAGAAACCCATGACCCCCTTCATTTAATGATTTAAAATCATGTATACTGAAAGTTTGTGACATAATTCCTATCATTTTTGATGAAACAATTAAAGGTACAACTACAGTAACCCTATTTATACTAAGTTAAATAAGTGATTGTCAGTTACTTAGTACTTGTTGTATGGACCCTGTTTGGTCCTTCTACCCACTATCAACAACATTTTAAAGTTAATTGCGTTTAGCATCAGTATCCTAAATATTATAGGGAAAGGTCTATCCATACACAGTACCTGAATCACAAGGGTCTCTTTTAACTAATTTAACATTGCTTACTAAATACAAATGAACCAAACATGGTTGAAATTTAACTGGGGTTTATGTTATAAAAAAACCCATAAACTTTAATTTCTATTCTTTTAAAAACTGTAAGGGGTTGCTCTATGCATGTCTATAATATTTTTGTATCATTTATTAACACAACTGTTTATACAGATGACAGATTGCGCAGTGTGTAAAATCACTTTCTTTTTTTTAATTGTATAGATTTGATTTGAATTGAACCAAACACCTTCCTGGTTGAGACTTAATGTTATCTTATGAAAAGTTCAAGATATATACATTGATTTATAGATAAGGTGTACAATCAGACATATTGCGCAATGAATACTGATATTATATATATGTTCAAGGTAAATAAAAAAAGAAAAGGCGTGTCAAAGTAAGAATTTTAGGAACATTGTAGCTCATTCATAAACTCAATTTACGCTATATATAAAGTAAAATGAATTTTTTGGGGCCCAAGGGGAAGGGTGGGGCAGCAAAGTTTAAACTTTAGAATATATACGTCAAGAAATTCATAATAGATAAAAGGTAGGAACTAGGTAGTGAAACCACACGTAGTCATATAACCCAAACATTCTCAAGTGTATGGATTTAGCTGTTTTAATGTTTAAATTATATAAACTTTGGGGTTAAGGGTGTAGTGAAAATTGAGGATGAAAAGTATACAGGAAAGAAAAATCTCACTTGAAATCTTATTCAGATATGCAAGGTCATGTTACAAGTGTTATTGATACTGTCAAACATCCCAATGTTGTGTGGATTCAGGTAGTTATGTCACGACTCCTTTTATGCTTAAGTGGGGCCACAATATGGCTCAAATGAGGAGGAAGAGAGAAAGAATATTTAAAAAAAAAAATTATGATGAACAGCAGGGCCAAGACTCAGGTGAGCATAGTGATCCATGGGTCTTTTTTTTAGGGGAGTTAGGACAGCAAATCAAGTCTTTTATTAAGAATTGCTTATGTCCCAGTGCTAATGTACCGGTGATGAACCAAAGTATGAAAAATATCAGTAATAAAATATGAGACTGAATTGAGAGAAATCCTAAGATGTTGCAATAGCCAGCAGCATTCTTGATTTGCTTGGGCTAATCATGTGTATGCAAAAGCAAAACAAACATTTGTGTTGAACAATTTTTGTGTTTCTAAAAAAGTTGCTTGCAATGTAGGGTGTTTTGACTTTTGCGTGTTATTTAAACATGACCCTTTGACATTGCATGCACTGCAAGAAGAATTTCCAGTATTGTTTGCTGTAAACTTTCTGTGAGGAATTTGATATTAAATAACCATGATTGTGATTTGGATGACAAAGTTTCTGCTTATTAAAACCTGCATGAGAACTTGGTTAAAAGGATAATAACATTCCATAAATGATGTCTGCAATAATTAAATGCGAGTTTTCGAGGGGTTTTTAATTTTTTTTAATTTTAAAGAACAAATTGCCCATTAATTCTAAACAAGGTAAATAAAAAGAACATAAATTTATATGTAGATATATAAGGATTACGATTTTTTGATGTGTTCTTTGTGTGTTGTAGGCGTGGGGTATGCAGTGACGTAGTGTGGAAATGAACGGCTACGATCACTACGGACGGAACGGATTTCACCCTACAAAGTAAGTCTATATTTATAGAAAAATAGATCAGCCTTATGCATATATACCAGAGATGTTTAAAACATGCTGCTTCATCAACACTTTGTAAACTATTTGCTGAATTGTAAAGGATATATCATTCCATGCTTTTGCCAAGAGGATTACCAATTGTTTTTGTTCTAGATCTACTTTTACTAATTTAATGCATTGTGACATTTCTCATTCCTGTAGTAACCTACTTTTACATTCATAGTGTAGAAAAATATATACAAAATTCAAGACTGTTAAATTACCAATTCAGGCCTGGTGAAGGGAATTTTCTGTATTATAAACATTATGCAGAAGATGGTTGTATTAAGTTTCAGTCCTCAAATAGAAACTTGTATTAGTGTCGTCTCTGTTGAAAGCCTCCTACAGTTACATGTATGAGTTTTCAGGAATGTTATTTTACATAACAGTTGACTTAAATTTGACACCAAGTATGCATTATAAATTTATAATTGTATTTAACATTTATTGTGAGACTTTCTTTTTTGTGTGAACTGACATATGAATTAGTATAGTGAATTCATGGTCTCTCCTGGTTGGTTCATAAAAAATAGTGTCAAGCTTGTGTAGTCTTTGTATTACAACTCTGTGGTTTAAGATGCTGTTGTATTTTCCCTGTATTCACTGGTATATTTTAAGTCAAGATGGTGTGTCTAAATGAATTGATGCCTTATTCAGAGTTGTCAGTTTTATTTTGTGTAAATTAGACAACAAAAATTATTAAAAGCAGTCACTGTAGATCAAAGTAACTTTATCTGGTCACTTTTATATCTCTATAATTTAATTAGTTACTTTTTCCCCCAATACTTTGAGCACAGTTTTTGTTGATCTATAAGTTAAACAATTATATAAAGCTTATATACTCATTTATTATGTGAAGATGAACCACTTTGAAGAACAACCTCCACAAATTTCTCAACTGTCCCAGCTCTATTTGTGATATCTTTTAACCCTAATGCTAATAAATAGGGCTAATCTGTGGTTCTTGATAGGGTTAACTCTCTTGATATTAAGAATGGCAGCATTAAATATGCATAATTTGTTAAAACAACTAATTCATAGTTTATTCTTCAGTTTGACATTTATTACTTAATTTACTTTTAATATATGAAAGATTAACCATGTATGAAATTTTAACGCACCATTATTATTATAAACATTGGAAAAAACATCTTTAACTAAGAAATGCAAATGTTATTGCATAATAAGAATTTATCATTAGGGTGTATAGACATTCCTTTTATTGTTACCGTAGAAATAGATGTAATATGAAAGTTAAGTTATTTTGTGTTTTGTTTCGTTGTGTATTCATTACATCAGTATGTAGTTAATATGGAAGGTGTTTCCGAAATGGTTCAACTTAAAACTAGTTTGGTCAGACACGCATGATTTGCCAAGGGTGACACTTTAAGAAGCATGAATGGTTGGTTTAGTGGGATTTAAAGAATGCCAGGTCTTCGGTAGTAAACGGAACAGTCGTGGATCATACTCTGCAAGTGGGAAACTCCTTCGAAGACATTGCAGCTTAGTGCATAAATTTAAATTTGTGAATTACGATTTTGTTTTGATTTTTGATCAGTGAAAGGATTATTTAAAAACAAATGAAGGATGAAGTTTTACACAGGTGCAGGGCGGTACGTATACATATGTATTAATGCTATGTTCTATTGACCTAAATTCTTCCCTCCCAAAGTATTGTCAGCTAGGAGAGGTGAAATAGGATGATTGTTGAATGTCTAAATGTCCAAATTTTGTAAACTTTAATCTTGGGTCAGTTTAAAGGCAATGTTGAATGAAACACTCAGGTGAAGAAATTCTGGAGAAAAGAAACAAGAGATAAGACTAGCCGTTGCTTTAGAATGTGCATCCACCTAAAGGTTAACATGGCCATTCATTTCTAATCCTCTAGGATAGGGGGACTATAGTCACTATACATGTATATAAAGCTCTTGATGAAGATTAATGGATCATTATACAAGCATTGGGTCAGCACCTAGCAATCTTCATGCTGGCCCTAGAAAATTTTACACCTAAACGGACAATCTGAATTTAGGGTTTTATTGTAAAATGTTTTGACCCTCGTGGAAAAAAAGACAACAATAAATACCTGGGTTTTTTATTTTCGTTTCAGTGTTGTTACTTCTTTAAAGGATTTAGATATTTAAAGATTTTTAAATGAATTAAAGGATTTCATAACCTAAAGTGACTGACTGTAAACAAGTGTATTGTGGTCGAGAATAAAAGGTGTCAAAGTGACAGTGATACATTTAAGTTCTATATTGATCTAGAGGAACGATTAAATCATGAATGGTGTTAATTAATCAAGAACCATTTAAAGTTGAACCATTTATGAGATAGGAATTAAAAGAGGAAAAAATTTCAATTAATTTATTTATTTTCCATGTATCTCACCTTAATAATATTTATTGTAATTATTGCAGCTGCATACGTAGTGTTTGCATATTACTAGGAGGAGAAAGGTATTTTCTCATTATTATAATTAGGACGGCCTGTAGCCACTGGCATGGGTGGGGGACGATGATCCAAATACACAAATATTGCTAAATAACCAGATACACAAATATTGATAAATAAAGGTAATCTTATAAGTTATAGCTTGTACTATATTTAGAAAAGTTCTCCTAACGAAAATAACTCGGACTATTTTCAAGACCTCAAAAAAGTAAGGTAAACTTGACAGGGACATCTTATAAAAAGAAAAGTCAATATTTTCCGTAAATCTCTGACGTTCACGTCCCCTTTATAGACTGTGGATACAGACTTTATTCACACAGGTTATCTAAATATTAAACATCTCACAAGGTAGTCATATTATCGTGATTATGCAGAATTATGCTTGTTCATGATAACCATTTGTTTGTATAAGGGAGTGATCATATGGCTGTAGATCACCTTGTTGATTCTGTAATTGGCCAGATAAATGGAGAATTTATATTATTAGCTTCATATTGATCATAAAAACGGTGTAAAAGGGCTTAGAAGTAGCTACTGAAAATCTAACTATAGATGTAGAAGGAATTATGAAAAAGATGTTCAGCATTGCTAAAACCATTTAATATTTAAGCTGCTAGAACTACTAATTTGATTCATTACAGTCAAACCTCATTATCCCAAATTGAAAGGGGTTAAGATAACACTGACAGTTTAGTATCTTTAACTCTGATATCTAGATATAAACATTTGAGCAAGTATTGTACAAATTTAAATGCTGGGGTAAATTCGTACATATGAGATATTTCAGATATAACTGCAGAGGGGACATGGGCATTTGGCTTATTTTTGAATTCCCCTTCGGCCTTGATTCTTTATGCTCAATTGGATGTAAATTACAACTTTTAGGCTTACATGTACTAGCTAATGTTGAGAGTTACCCTTGTTATGGAAGTTTACCTTTAATCAGCCCTTACATTAAGTTCCTGATTTTATGGTCATTCCTTCTCCATGGGAGACCCAAGTACACCCCATACATTATTGAATGGAAATCAAATTGCAATTTAAAAAAATTAAATGAGATCTTGTGATTTATTAAAATGAAAATACATGTGCAGAAAATCCCTCATTTTATACTTTAGAAATATAGGTGTAGAAATCAGTGGCTAATTTCCGTAATTACTTTGGCTTAAGATGCATGGTCAAACAATTTAAAAAGAGGCTTATTCGCTGAACATTCATTTGTTTGAATTAACTTTCTACTTATGACACGGGCGGTACCTAATTCCTGAAGGAACCATTTTTCTATGGGATTAGTGTGTAGACTTTGATGTCGAGGATTAGCAATTTATGCTTAAAATTAAGAAAAAAGCTATTAACTTGATACAGTAATTGGAGACAAAAACTGGCAAAGCTGTTGAGCAGATTATATGTCAATGTCAAAGATGATAGAGGATTATTTATGAGGTCTATTGCTAGGAAGCGGTGTGCAGTGATCGGAATTTTTATGAGGAAGTATTACCAAAATGTAAAGGTATTGGTCCAGGAGATACTATAAGAAGTTTTATGGAATTTTGTATTTTGAAATCACTTACAAACTGTATTGGATTCCTATTGGTCCATTGAGATCACTCCTTGAGATTTTTTTGTGACAGTTTGTTTTGTGTTTGTATGGAAGGATATGAAATAGTTGAAGATAACGAACAGTGATTGATCTTAAAAAAGAAAAAATAATAAAACTACGAAAAATTCAATTCTGCGAATGCTTTAGCATAAAAGACAGAATCCAGGAAATTCCAGAGGTTTGCATACATTTTGGATAGATAAAAAAAACATTTCTGAGTCAAAGTGACAGTCCAGATAACATTTTCATTTGCATGCACTTGGGTATTTTTAAAAAAAAAAAAATAATGACATTGTTATGAAACCTTGGTAATTATCTTGTAATAATAGGATATAGGGGAAAAATTTTAAGAGTTTCTATCTTCTCCGTGAGCTCTCCGTGTATGCATATCTTTATGAAAGTGAAAAGCTTCAAAATATTTAAATAATATATTTTTTCCTGCTTGCTTTCATATATAACCAGAATTTATAATATTTCTGTTCTACTTTCAGTTCTGGAGATCCCTTTAACCACAGGTAAGAATTCTCCTGGCACCAGAACATGGTGATATATAATAAATTACAAATGGGGGTATTCTGCATGTTAACCTCTCATGGTTAAGGGATGTCCTGGACTGCATGCTTAATGAGTTGAATATATGCTTAAAAATTTACATATATCTGTATTATATTTATATATATGATTTACTATGAAATGGGGAAAATAACATTTTCAAGCATTTTGTCAACCTGTAAATATTAATACTAGCATAGTACATGTATCAGCATTTGGTATGCATTTCTGCTTTTACAGTTTTTTATTAAACGTAGCACAAATAGTCAAAATCTGTATTAATGTGATAACATCTAAAATACAAGTCCAAAAATATATGACATAGCTAAAATCTAAAAATCAATTGGTGTAAAAATTTATGCAGTCGCAGGGAAATGGACTTGAACAGTCCTCGACGTTCAATTTATGAGGGCTCAGTGTTTGGCATACCTGACTTGTCGACAGCCAGGTAAGGGGGGTGTGGTCGATAAAACTGGTGAAGGACTCCTCAGAAGTGTCATTGTCACAGCTGACTGTGAAATGGATTGCCTGTTTAGGGCTCGGGATTGAAGCTATTTCCATTACTTTTCTGGCTGTTTTATTTCATGTGTTGATACTTCAGGTGTATGTTGAACTCTGGGAATTCTTTTATACTAGAGAGAATTAGGCCACATTTGATCTATCAGTATCACATTTACATATATTTCATGTCCTGTTGAGCACTGTATCATATAATTATATTTCTGACTACTAAAAATGTTCATTTGACAAGGGTTTTATTTGATACTGTGTGGTGACAGACTTTTTTCTCTTCACATGAAAAATAAGAATATTTTCAAATAAATGAATGTTGAATTTCACCTTATGGTAACTCTTTGGTCACTGCAAATGTTTAAAATCATTAATTAAGCATTTTTTGAAGTTTTAACAAGAAAGATTATAAGTAAATGATGTGTAGAATGCAGTGATTTTTATCCTGATTTTTAATATGATTATTATTCTTGTAGAGATGACCCCTATGATAGGAATGAATTTGGAAGATCTCACAGAAATGGATACGGTCCTGATATAGGTAAGCCATCTCACCACAAGGAAAATGTGTAAAGTGTTGACAAGACCACGAGCGATATGCCATTATCCCCAAAGAAACTGGTTATAAGGGCATACAGGACGATTAATTTTCACAATCAAGCCTTTTTTGATCTGTTGTTAATAGACCCAGAGAATTTTAGGACTGGTTCGCAGCGAGAAATATTTGCGATGACGAGGCTCTCGCAAACTTCACGAAAATTTCTTGCACACGAATAAAAGTTGGTTTAAAGTATTGCGAATTCATGGATATAGCAAAGTTATTTTGGATCCCCAGTTATATAAATTTAACGAAATTCTTATACAGAGTTCTTGAAATCTTTTTTTCAGTGTCAGTCATTTGGACTGACTGCCATGTGAAGTTTGTCAGTCCAGACAGATTTCTATCAGTCCAAAGAAAATTCAATAAAAAGATGAAAACTTTATTTACATTTCATTATCAGTATATTGTGCACCTTTTGTCAATAAACACTGCACACTTCATTCTGATTTGATCGTCGATTTTCTTTGAATTATCTCAGGGGGTCGTTTTCTTCATAGGTGTTTAATCTAGTTCGATTTTCTCACCTGGCTGTTTTAACAGTTTACCAATCATAGTTTGACACTTGCGTTCATCGAAGAAGCCATAACAAAACACAGAAAAGCGTTTGAAAGATTACAAGCGGACGGTTATTGGGAATTCGTACGAAATTCAGTCGGATTTTCGCAAGTTTCTCTGTCAACACTTACTGGTCATTTGGACTGACATAAAACGCAAAGTAATCAGTCCTTGGTTCTTTTTATCGGTCTTGCCGACAGGACCGAAAGATTTCAAGAACTCTGTCTTATACTGATGTAACGAATTACAGATATAGTGACGAAATTTCAGAGGTCCCACTGACTTCGTTATAACCAAGTTTTACTGTATCATCTTCCCAATGTCAAGGGTTTGTGATTCAAGGGTTTGTGATTTCGGAACTCGACCTAAATCACAAACCCTTGACATTGTGAGGATGAGGGACATACTTGTGTTTTTGATATGTCATTGACTTGAACAATTTCATTTAATTACTTTATTACAACTCAAGATTTATGGAGTTTGGGAGACAAAGTAGTGGCTAAAGTGTGTTTTATCAGGAATTCACTGAAAGGCATTCTAGAAAGGAAATATGTCCATATTCAGGCTGGTGTAGATAACATTTAGACATGTTAGAAGGAACAGATAAAGAGATTGCTTTGAAAGTGAGGATAATGTGTATAAATAGGGAGATATCTGCAAAAATATCAAAGAATCTGAGATTGATTTACAAACCAAAAGAATTTGATTTGACAGTTATCTTTGTATTCAGTATCATTATATGTTTCAAATCAATAGAGAATCCCCAAATTTAGGTGCAGGGCAAGCAATACCTACTCAAAGTTGACACGGTGATGCCAGATCTTTGTTGGAGGTAGAAATGTACATAATACAAAATAATAGCTGAAAACATCAAAAATTACTCCCAGCATAACAGTTCATGAGCCCGATGATCTACTGTTGCCAATAAAATTATTTCAACATGTAGCTTAATACACATATTTTTGTTTTGCCTAGTACATGTACTTGATTAGTGGTATACAGATTTGAAAGTTGAAATATTAGAAACTGAATTAATACTAGTAGCATATATCTAACAATTATCATAAATATAATCATAATAGAAGAGTGTTGGGTTGTTCCTTATATATATACACACACAATGCCCTGACACTCTGACATAAAGAGAGAGAGCCCTAATGGATTTCTATTTTTACAAGCCTTTTTTACTTTGATGGACACTGTCCACTGGGCTCTCAGAAGACACCTGTAGGCCCTGATTTTGTAAGGATAATGATCTGTTTACAAGCCATATTGAACCGCGGACCCATCAACAAGAGGTCTTAATGTTCCGGGGACTCTATTAATTTGTTTAGGCCACTTTTGGTGTATCTCAGTGTATTAAGGATGATAGAATTTTTTCTCTACACATTTTTTGTGACATGTAACAGCTTTAAAAGGTAAGCCAGGATTTATCATAGTTTTGTTATGTGAAACAAGTGGTTTTAGATGTGTTAATTTCAGGGCCTTCGGCTATATGGCTCCACCTGTGTGCATGTTGTAAAACACCTTTATGAGACAATTCGTAATAATTCAAATTTTTGAGGCATCTGAAAATTCAAAAACATGGAATGTGAATGAAATTTATTGTCATGTTATTTTGAGAATGACATCATACTGAACTTTAATTTAAAGTCTTAAAATTTCTCCCAAGTTTCGTGCTATGTAATATTTGTTTTTATCAGAAGTATGGTGACCGAATTATTTGGTTTTTTTTTTTCACACTACAGTACTTTGATTTGGAGGTGTAAATTTTTCTTTAAACAATTCAATGTTTATATTTCCTGGATATACTGAAGGGAGAACCCACTTTACTGGACCAGCATTTAAATGTCTGAGTCGCAGGATTCGGGTCAATGGAGAATTATCTCTGGTTAAGTTCACTGATCTACGGCTCAAGGGAACAGATTCTATTGTGGGGAATGTTGTAATATTTACGTAGCTTGAGCTATTACAAAACAGAACCTATAAAACTTAAGGTGTGTCCAGGTAGACTCCTTCTATTGATGGAGATCAATCATGAATTGTGAATTATTGCAGTGAGTAACCTTCCCTTTGCCATACCACTTGGTTATTTCCATTGGTTCCAAAATTTACCCGCCCACTTAAAATGTACGTCAAAATATGAAGAAAAAAATAGTAAATCAATGATTGGTCAAATTATGGAAGTTTTGTGGTTGTATATCTTTTTTCTCTGTTCGAACTATTATGAAACAGCTTGGGGTATATTCATCATAGTGTTTATGAAAGACCTTCATTGATTAAACTGCACAATTATCCCCAAGTCATTTTAGGGTTGCAGCAGGTCTAAGGCTGTCGTAAATTTTTTACACAGGTTTTTGTGCATATTTAAAAAAATGAAATGAAGTCACTTTTGTCTGTGATGTATTAAGGGAGTGTAAAGTGGGGATAAGTCCTGTGATTAAATCAAAATATGTCACACTTGAGTAATTTTAAGGAATGGTAAATATTAATTGTCATCAGTCAGTGATAAAATTTCATCAATACTTTATCCTATCTATGGAATAATCAGAGGTGAAATTGGTTTGAGATTTTAGAATTTATTTGAAGTTCTAAATTGATTATTAGGTAAGGCTTACAAGTAAATTGCACCATCTCTTATTAAGCATGAATTGGTTAAATGTTTTGATCATTATGATTAATGAAGTGCTGTCTCTTTTTCAGTAGACAGATCGAGCTTTGACGGTCGATTTGACCCGAGAGACATGAGGGAGAATGAGTTTGAGCTGGACCATCTGGCCACGTTCTCCTCCAGAACAGGTAAAACCTCACTAAACTATACATCAATAGATTAAAGGGGGGGGTCTTTATTTCCTCATTTTAAACTGAAAGGAATTGCACACACAGACACAATGTAAATATATATGTCTTCATTAAAATATTGTGTGTCTGGAAAATGGGTGGGGAAATTCTAAAGACTCTGTATTAATGAGATTTTGTTGTAAAAGTTAATTTGATTTTTCCTAGTAAAGAAGAAATGTTTGTCTTTTGAAGTGCTGTAGAATCTTGCATGCAACCTACATGAGTATACGTCTGCTTGTAAGCTGTTGACATATTATTTTACAGGTCCTATGTCTGCAGAGGATGGACTTCGTAAGCTGCGACAAATGGAGAGCTCCACAGGAATCTGGACCATGAGATGTGTAATGATTGTAGACAAACAGACCAGTACACTCATGATCATTGACAAGGGGAATGGGGTAAGTCGTATTACATCTCAAATGTGACATTAATTTTAAATCTTTGAAGTTAGCACAAAAGAACTTTGCTATAGAAATTGATCATTCAGAAGAATCTCAAAGAAAAGGCTTGTCCTAGAATCTCAGAATAGTTTTACATAGTATATTAATAAACATTATGTTTTGAGTAAATTAACACAGGTTATCATAGAAATAAGAGCATTCAAATAGTATTAAAAATTTGGATTTCATTTGCAAAAATTATTTGGTCATCAAACTTTCAACACTTGTTTTCTAATTTAGGAGGAACTAGAAAGATTTCCAATTGAGAGCGTTCATGAACCTACAGCCATATTCAAGGATGACAAAAGGGAAATCTACACCAACCTGATACTGTTTACAGTCGTGGATGATATCCGCAGGAGGAATGGTCCGGCCGACATGCACATTTTCCAGAGTATTATTTCCCCAGTAAGTTTCATAAAACCATTCAACTCCTTTATGTAAATACGAAAAGTACTTTTATAAACAGTGCATATGAAATAGTCTAAGATTTCTGATTTCAGTTACTGTAAAATCACATTTGGGGGGGGGGGGGGAAGGTTGAGGTTTGATAAAGATTTATTGATACATGAGTGATTTGATTTTGTGGTTGGAGAAGTGTTGAGTAGTAATGCATTTTAAATTTTATAATTCGTGGTGATCATGAATTCATGGGTCTCTGCATACCTTGAAGAAAATAAAAACGAAAATTAAACCCCCAACAAAATGAGTTATTTCACAGTATAATACATCAATTCTGATGATAAAAAATTCATGCTTTTTAAAATTCTAAAATAAAAGCCTTAGCACAATTTGAAGCATAATTTCCTCTATTTTCCATACCATAAGATCTGAAGTTTATTCCAGGTTTTTTTTTTTCCTGGTAATAATTTCCACCTTCAAAACACTTTTTAGCTCACCTGAGCCAAAGACTTATGTGAGCTTTTCTGATCGAAATTTGTATGTTGTTGCCATTGTCTTAAACTTTTCACATATTATTAGCACATTAGATAAAGGGTTTTAATCAGAAATATTGACAAGCAAAGATGAGTATTTTTTGTGTATTTACTTCCTCTGATAATATAGTTAAAGGATAAAATTTTTCTTCCAGGCACAGGAAATTGTAGACGAGATACAGGCAGCAAAAGATGGAAGACCTTCAAGTTCATTTGGGTAAGTATACAGAGGATTACCGTAACACTTGCCTTAAGAAAAGAGCCAGGGACAAACTATATTGATTTGTAATAAACATATCTTTTTTATATATTTTGTTCTTGACAATTTTTTGAAATGTTTAAATGAAAATCGGTCTGCCCTTAGCATGAATTTATTGTGTGTTTACCATTCTGATGTTTTACATGTAGTGTATTTTCATGGGTTGATAAAAGATGTAGAAGAATAATAAAAAATAGAAGTATTTATCTGTCTTAAGTAATAACAAAATACCTAGCAAAATAATCATCAGTGAAATGACATTTGAATTTAATGTGTATGTTACAGGCAGAAAATCCCTCCCCCACCTATGGGCCCAGCCCCCAACCCACCTAGATTTGGAGAAGGTAAGCAGTGTAATTCCTTTAGTATCATAGATTTTGGTGCTTGTGAAATGTATATACTGCCTCACGAGAAGGAAAATCAGGAATGATTTTTTTTTGATGTGTAGATTTCATTGTTTTTTCACCAATGTCATAAGCTTCTGGTCTACATTCATGTATGACATGAAATTGTGAACAGCAAACATTTGATTATCTATTCTTGATAAATGATCGATACAGTTACATAGGATGTTTTAGTTATGTACATGTAGGAGCAAGTAAATTAATAGTACAAAGGCGTCAGTAATATTTTATGTTTTAAAGATGAAACAGACAGCAAGCAAAATATAGAAACACATTTTAAACATTTGGACATCCAGGATGAAGGTAAATAGGAGTAAACTCCCTTAGAATTTGTAACTGGGGTATGGAAAAGTTAATCTATGCAAGTTGAATTCCGTAAAAAATTAATTTCATGAATACCTTTAACATCAATGCATGAATTTGGGATGAGTTAGGAAATTTTCCGGTCAGAATGTTGCAAATGAAGACCGACATTTGAATATTTTGTTGAAATCATGTAGTTCGAATTTTGTGATTGATGTTAAGCATGATAAAGATACTGCATGTACATTGCGATATGTATGTTTCACATAACTCAAGAATAATATTTTTGGATGTACAATGCATAATTATATAATGTAAAATTCAGAAGTTTGAAACGTTGCATATTATTCAATTCTGACTCAAGAGCTCATCGTGTAGTGCTGGTATTTATAAATTATTTTTTAAAAATTGATTTTATGAAGCTATTAAAAAAAATACCTTTAATTTTTTTCTTTAAATACCTGTGTCGGTAGGACGATTTTTCAAGGGTTTGGGCTAAAACACTACATTGTAAAGTACACCTTTGTAAAAAGATTTTTTTTCTAATGGCTGTAGCTGGTCATTGGGTCATTGGGAGACCTACTGTCACACGCAGGCAGTTTTCGGCCAGTTCTGCTGATTTTAATCAGGAATTTATCAAATCCAGCCAGAACTACCAAAGTAAGTCTGAGGTCACCGCTGTGTATGTCTGGCTGCCATGTCACGCGTCTGTCCTAATATTATAAGCTGGAGAGAAGAGGGGCTCCGAATGTATATATTCACACTTAGTAAAACGGAGAGGGATTCTGAATGCCTTCTGTATATCTATATGATATATGTATGATATATTATACAGATGAAAACCTAAAAATGGGAAGGGATATGTTATATGTATGAAATATATTCAGTATTTTATGAAAGGGTATAGTCTATAGATCTATATGGTTTAGGTATGCAATAAAAGTAGCAAGTAATGTAATACAGAACTACAAGTTTTTTTTCTGTTTCCTTTGAATGTTCTGAAAGATGAAGTGAATTTTGCATCAAATTTAAAAAAAAAAAATTTTTCTCAATATTACCTTTCAATGTTTCCTAATAATATTTTGAAATTAAAAATAAATAAATATTTAATCCCTCCAGAGATGAAAAGTCCAACTCCTTCAGAAAATGCTTATATGACTTTCCTAAATTGTGGTAAGGCCCTTTCCATCCTTGTATACCAGTCCTATATATCCCTAGTAGTGAGTGATTTCTGAATCATGCATGCAAGAACAAGGGACTAGTACCTCGTAGATAAAGTCAGTACACCAGTCTACGGTGTGCAGGTTTGAGGATTGTTATTAAAGAATTAAGTCTGAAACTGGGATGCATGGATTCATATATTGTAAACAAAATATGATAATGCTTGTGTTTGGATAGTTTTCCCATGTGAAAATTGGACTGATATGTGAAAAATCCACTGTTTTGGCATTGTAACTTCTATGTTATACATTTAACACATACGTAGTGGTACATGTACCTACAAGGAATGTCTATCTACCTATATATCACTTTTTCCTTTGATTTTACAGTCTAAATATTAGAAAAAATAATGTTGAAAATGTAGTACATACGATACATTTGTCTCATAAAGTTGCACATTTTAAATTGCATCTTAGTTATTTGGGTTGAAGGATTAAGTACTGGTCAATATATAGCATGTATTGTAAGAGTCTTCAGATATAATTTTATGTATTTATATATACTTTTGATGTGCACTATTAAATGTATATTTTTTAATTGAACATGTTTCTTGTATGCAGTGTTGATGTATTTTAACTTTAGTGCAAATCAGTAACTTTTACTTTCAGTCTCAGGATAGGAAATATTTATTAAAGAAGATCAAGGGCCACATTTTTAGCAAGTTTTTGAACAAACTGGGAATTTTGTTTTTCTAGAAACTTACTTGAAAGAGAATGCAGGGCTTGGTCGCAGTGATTTCTATTCACAACAAGGCGGTAGAGACAACCAAGCCAATAATTTCGTAGATGATGAAATTAGTGAGTTTTCGTAAAGCTTGATGCATGTCATTGCAAAATTAGCCTTTTTTTTTTACTGCAGTAATATAGGAATTAACAAAATCGCATGTTATGGTAGAAAAAACCGAAGGACCGCAGGAAATTGTTTTTGAAAACTTGCATATTTAACGATAATGAAGCATGTGCCATGTGCAGAAAAATATTTCTTTTCATTAGAAATTTGTAAATGTTGAAATATAGATTTTTTTAATAGTGAAAAGCTTATGCCAACTAACAGAGCTTGAGTGGTTTTTCAGGGGGTATGGGGGCTCTTGAGAAGTGGTATTGTGTGTTGTATGAGAAAGGGGCAGGTTTACTAATTTTAACCCTTTGTGTGCGGGAACCCAATATATTGGGTCTGACGTCACAAACGCTTGCGTGCGGGAACCCAATATATTGGGTCTGAGTCTGGAATTTCCGCTTCGTCACATAAAACGTAGTATAAAACGTATAAATGAGTTGTGAGTTATTAAGAATCTATCAATATGTATTATAAAACTACAAAACATTGAAAAATAGGTAATTAAGATGTGAAAATATGCCAATTATTTGTGAAATTGTGATTTAAAGTGAAGGTGTTTGGCGTTTGTTACGATGAAAGTCAGTCCGCTATTTTTGGAAACAGGGAAAAAACGCGCATGTAATAAATATCTACTAACTTGCCCTAATATAAAGGAAAATAAAGAAATAAATCCAAAAAAATAGTTAAATATCAATAATTCTAATAAATTTGTGTTAGTAGACATAAAATTACTTAGAAATTGTCGATATTTTAGCAGAAAAACTCTGGTTAACTTGACTTGACCTTAACCTTGCGAAGTTCTTCCTGTTAAAACGAAAGTAGGGTGCACATGCTACTTAACTTTAGTCTGAAGCATATCGAGAGCTTATATGGTCGGCAAAGTTTTATATTTTGGACATACGGTGGTAATTATTTGTTTATTTGGTGTTTTGTAAGTAGACATACATTACATCGTCTAAATGAAAACAATAATGCGCGAGATTGAACCTGGCAAGTCACAGACGTTTTTCTTTTCCACAGTGGCTGTGCACGTTGTTTACATACGTAAATCAAGCTTTGCTTTGAAATAAAGGTTTGCAAAAAATAATTTGAAGCATCTTGTTAATTAAAAGCATTTGTTTTTTTAACAATAAATAAACAAATAAATAAGTAAACATTTTTTTTTTAATCTAAAAACCCATTTCAAAAATGTTGAAAGATAAAAAAGGTTCCACCTAATAAAAGTAATAAATGTGGAGGACCTTGAACATTGTAGAAAATTTTCCAATGAGTTATGGCATTAATAAGTAAGTGCAAAAGATATATATAGAGAATATATATCCATCAACATATTTTTGTGATCAAGCAAAATTAATTCATGATACAGGTATTCGAAATATACACAATATGAATTTTATAATTGACAATCATTGAGTCAATTAAGTGGCCCTAATTACACCTAAAAATTCTGGTTTAAAGCTGCTTGATGTTCCATCTATTTGGGAAAACTTTCAAATATTTTTTTATAACAGTATATGTCAGATATATTGTAAAAAATTTTAGCACAATTAAAAATTTAAAATAAACTTGATATTTTCTATAAAGTGTCTTCAAATGTAAGCTAGTTATCAGAAAAGATGCATTGATGCATTTGATCATGTGCATATACATGAAAATGGTAAAAAGTGATGAACAAATTTTGAAGTTCTAATTTTCCCTGAAATGACTGTCATTTGTGTAAACTGTGGTGTTTGTTTTATTTCAGTAAGTAAATAAAATACCATTGTTATTTCCTTGATGAGTATTATATAGACTCTATTAATTTCAAAACCAATATATGTTCTAAAACGATCTTACATGTATCTTATTATTTTTAGATTTCTTCAAGGCATTTACATACTCTAATTTGCATGGGACCTAATTAGTAAGTGAAAATGATTGGTACTACATGTATCAGAATTTTTTTTAAAACCAAGTTTAAGAACATGTATCAGGGAGACATTTTCTTTTTCTTTAAAATAGACTTTTGCCAGAATAAAGCATGTGGATTAAATTGCACATTTCCTCCACTTTTTATTTCTATTTTATTAAAAACCAAAAACAGTGAGACTGCCCCAACCTATACATGCACACACAAAATTATAAAATTCACTGGTTAAATAAATGGTAACTCTACAGTTTAAAATTAAGATGAATTGTCATTTTTGTAGGCATAAGAAGGAGATCAGAGTCTTTAGAATGAGTAATTTGTAAATTGTATGGACTTGCATGTACATCTGTTCAATAAATTACAATGAAGACTGGGTAATACAGCAAAACTCGTTTAGTACGAACACGAATATTGCAAATTTACGGATATAGCGAAGTCAATTTGGATACCCAGCTAAAAAAAAATTAATTGATTTCTTATACTTTTATAACGAATTACAGATATAGCGAAGTGATTTCATAGGTCCCAGTGACTTTGTTATAACCGAGTTTTACTGTAGGAATTGTACTTCTCAAACTCAAAAGTACACATTGTACATGTTTTACCTATTAATATGTAATATGTCCTCCAGTTTACAAATTTATAAGGCCCAAGAAGCTTCTACATTCCATCCCTTCTAGATATGTAAGAGTAAGATAGGTACATTTGATATAAGAGATAATCATATATGCCTGAATGAATACAGTAAAAAAGCTAAGATTTACTTCGAGAATTTTTTTTTAATGATGGTCAAATTTTTTTTTCAAAAATGCAAATTCCTGTACAATTACTTATCAACAAAGATTACATTTTGGTCTCCAAAGATATGTTTATTTTTAAATATGAAAATGTGAATAGTTACTAAGAATACAAAGAAATCCCATAGTGGAAATAAAATAGAAATTTCTTTACTGTATACAGGGTTATTTTCACCCCGTGTTATTTTCGCCCTTTTGAACTTGTGAACAATTTGCCGTTTTAAATTCACCCAGTCATAGTTCTTTTTAAGAAATTATGAGGTGTAATTTGAATTCGCCCCATTTTAAATTCGCCCAATCAAGGAGAGGGTGAAAGGGGCGAAAATAAAACGGGGGCGAAAATTTCCCTGTATACAGTATTAGGAATAACATTTTATTTTGAAGTAAAAATTCAGGCACATTCAAAACTTGTGTAATAGGAAAGGAGAAAATGTATGGTAACAATGGTTGGACCAGGAATTGAACTCAGGAACCCTGCTTCACTAGTCAGGTGCTCTACCGAAAGAGCTACCCAGGTTGATACCCATAGCACAACCATTACATATCCCTCCTTAAAGTTATCTTTATCCTTGCAGACACAACCTAAATTCTTATTAGCCCCTGACAGGACTTTCACTTGCAAATCCAGAGGGGTCAATAGCATCAAATCTGTAACAAGGAAGGAGAAAATGCACAGCTGGACCGTGAATCTAAGAAGGGGCCCCTGCATCACTGGTCAGATGCTCTACTGACTGAGCTTACTTGGCCTATATCCATGACCCATACCATTAGACTTGCATAAACTTAAAAGTGTTTCATAATATATTGATTGATATTATGGTACATATCTGTCAACCATCATTAACTAAAATCAATTGAAAAAAATCAAAACTGTTATTCACCAGTGACCACACTGAACGACGTAATTTTTGAAAACGTTATAATTGACTGTTAAAGGTGGTTAAATTTCTAAAATTTGAAATACTAGTTTTCCTGCTGGCAATTATTGTTGCCAGCTAGGAATAAAACTTCTAAAATAAATGCCACATTTCTTACAGAGTGAGAAGTACTGTGGGAGGAAAGTTGATGAATATGTTAACTTTACAAATAAGTTGAAATAACACGGAGAAATGCATTTTCTTCAATAAAAGCAAAATAAAAAAAAAGATCTGAGAATTACTAGAGTATATTTAGGGCTGTTAGATACCAGTCATTAGAAAATAAGACTCTATAACTTAAGTGTTAATGTTATTTTATTTTTTTTTTTTAATTTATTTAACATATTGACTGCTTTAATTTGAAAATGAATACTAGTAACAGCAATTAGTTCATTGTTGTGCCAATTTGCTCCAAGATTTCCCAACCTCGAAAACTGCATATTCTTTGAGGATCATACTTATTTATATGATTGCCAATATTTCTTAAAATTATATAATCACTGGTTTTATATTTACAGGCTAATTGAATCTTTAATTTATACTCTTTCTACATAGTTAAAAAAGAAAAAAATCCATTAACTTAAATCCAGAATTCACTTAAACCTACATGAATATATCCCTTACTCAGATAAGTATACAATGACTTTTTACAACATAACGGTATATATAACATTGACTTTATCATTGAGTTATTGTTTAAATTATTATTATTATTTTTTTTTTTTTACATAATATTAAACTAAAATTGAATTTTTAAAGCAATTGAATTATTTTTTTTCCATCAAAGTGCAATATTTCCCCGAAAAATATAGTTAAAATGCTATAAAGTCATTTAAAAATATTTTTTTTGAAAATTTGGTTTCCATGGCAACATAAAATATTAGATTTAAAAAAAAAAAATAGTATAGATTAAAAAACGCAACATTTGCTATATATTTGCCAAATTTCAAGCAAATTGGTTGTCAACAATTTTAGATATTTGCATTTTAGTACACCAATGTGATAACTTTGTTGATATTCCAAAACAACTCAGTCCTGAGGTCACAGAGCACGTAAAACAAGTCAGCACACAAAGGGTTAATGAAGATGTGAATCTATTCAACTGTTTACTAACCCTGTATTATCCCCTCGTAAAAGAGTCGGAAGGGATATTATTAGTTACGTAGTCTTTTAGTGACAGGGTATGGGATGATACCTGGTTAGTAAATTTCATACCTGGCGAGGCGGAGCCGAGTCAGGTATGAAATTTACTAACCAAGTATCATCCCATACCCTGTCACTAAATGACTATGTAACGAATTTACCCCACCGATGAAACATTTACGTTTTATCTGTAGTTTATAAATGGTTTTCTCTGCTAAATGCTTCATCGCGCTTATACTGTGCCTATTATGACGTCACGTTTGTGTTTGTGACGTAATACATCGACCGGGTATAGATTTTACTGACCGGGTATGGATTTACAACTGACCGGGTATAAGTAATCCACCGCCTTCACGTGACAGACTTCAACCAATCGTAAGCCAGAATTTCACGGAAAAATCAACAGAGGTGGGGTAAAGTTATGTACTTGTGTGTGTTAGTTTGTGTGTGTGTTAGCTTGCCCTGTTCAAAACAAGTGATGTTATTTGCATCAGGATCAAAGTTGAATGCTGCCTTAAATTATAGAATTTTTTTGTGAAGGTTTGCATTTGCAGTGCCCTTGTTGAGATTAATTATTGTATTATAGGTAAATTTATATTAAGTATGATGTAAAACAACATTTAGGGAAAAATTATTATTTGGAAGAAATTTGAAGGGGGTGTGTTGCAAAGCTTTCTCAGTGCCTAACACATTCTTGCAGATTTGAAATTGAATTTTATTTTTAGCAATTTAAGCATTTTGATATTTTCTTCAACTCTTTTGATTAATATGCACTTAATTTCTTGTTTATGATATATTCATTATACTAAATAGAATTCTTTTTCTTTAAACTTTTAGATGTCACATCTTTTATTGCAATATTTAACCTTTTATTAAAAATGTTTTCCCATTTTAAGGATTTTAATTTCATAGTAGATTCATGATGCAAGGTGTGTACATACTAATTATACTAAATAAGGATTTTAAAAGGGTTTGATTCTTAGCCTTGACACGAGAATGCATCTTGGAGGTATATTTATCTTAGTATTGTGTATATAAATGTAACTAATGTACTTTATGTAGTATAATATGAAGATAACGCAATATTCATGAATTTATAAAAAGGCGATAAGTGAATTATAGCCCAAGTAATGTGTCACTTGATCAGATATCTGGAGATCAGATTCACGAAAACACTTTAGGCAAAAAACTGCTGAAGTATACAGAGTGTATAGAAGCTGCCCAGGCCTAGTGGTCACTGTTGACCAGTCATTGCGGGATTATTGTAGCTCCGAATTTTACTCCATTCAGATTTTTGTTTTTCAGCATTTCTGGGCCATTTATCTGGAGTAACTGTTGTAATTGATTTTATACGCACTAGGATTGTATGTATTTATTAACCTGTTTGAGTTGGATGACCGATAATTATTGAATTGTGATTAATTCACAAGGTACCAGCTGTTGTGATTTTACAGTTACTGAGATCAGGGTTTGATTCTATTTTTAGACTACAGACAGAGTAGAGCAGGGGGTGGGTTCGGACAGAGTAACAGAGCCTCCTACATGCCCACAGATATGGACAGTGGCCAGAATGAAATTCTTGAGAGGGATGTGGTAAGTTACAAAGCCTTATAAACTAATTTTGATAAATTTTGGCCTATTCTCATGTGGTGGTAAATTACCAGAAATGTTGATTAGTAGCCATTAATTCTTGTTGTTCATAATTTAGTAAAACTATTCTTGCTGTACATTGTTGAATAGTTGCTTATTTAAATGTCATAAGTTAAAATGATAGAAAAATCGCTATTTGACACATTTGTTTTCCCTTATTGAATCTGTACATGTACAGTACAGGCAACGCGGATCCCGTATTTCCCGCGTCCCCGCCGCGGTATAATCACAACGCGGTATTTGGCCAGGTAGACAGGTAAACCGCGTTCCCTCCGCGGGAAATTCATCACTTACCTGTCCCCGCCGCGGTTAAATCATCGATCAATTACTGACAATTAGTATCGTAAACAAACGGGAGTTATCTCCCCGAATTGTAATTTGCGAATTTTCCCTGTAACAAAAAAAAAAAAAACAAAAACAAACAAACAAACAAAAAAAACAAAAAAACCCGTGTATTTGTTAATAAATTTTGCTATGAATAGAATTTAAACTAAGAAAAAATAAGTTTATTTTTGTTTCTAAAATTACATATCAATCTTTGAAATTGAATAGAAAATTTTATTAAATTGTTACGTCTTTGCAATTGGTTAATTATTTTGTGTTATTAAGAATCTATCAAGAAACAAAATTAAATACTAGAAATTTTAATTAGTTTTTTTTTTTTAATCTTCATATTATATGCAAACTGTAATAAATGTTGAACTCAGACTGTTTAAGTTTCGATGAACGATTTTCAGCATTCATTTGAAAAAAAAGAAAGATGTACATCTTTTTAAAAATGTACATCTTCATATTGTTTATTAATTAATTTCGATTTATTGTATATAAAATGTACAGGCTTTTTCTTAAAGTGTCAAATTACCGGAAAACATCCGATGACGAGCATTTGCAGTTACATGTAGTGGGCACGTGAACTTAAATTTTCTTTATCCAAGATATCAAAAAAAGTTCTATTCTTCTTTATTTCTCATCGTTTATGTTCTGTTCCCAAATTAAGTTAATTTAATTAATTAATTTTCTTTAATGTATTTCCCTCTTTTATATAAATGTGCAGGCATTTTTCTCAAATTGTCAAATGACCGGAAAGCATTCGATGACGAGAGTTAACTTTGAGCACGTGAACTTTATACAAGAGATCAAGAAAAAATATCGTTTTTCACCTTCACATTAACATGTTTTACTTTTTAATACAATGTCTTTCTTTTTAATTTTAATATTTCTCGATTTTCGTGTTCAATAGATAAGATAGGATGTGCAGGTGTAATGTTAAACTTCACAGACGAAATTATAGTTTATATTAATAAATATTCAATGCAAAAATTCATATATTTTTGTTTTCTTTGACAAATTCTGTTTCTTTGTGTATTAAGTATTAGCCGCGATCATTTCCTGTGTATAGGGATTAGCAGTGCCTGAGCAGGAAACGATATGCCCTGGGGGTTTCACACCTGTCTTATAGTATACCTTGGGTAACGCTTGCTGGATGTGCACGTCGTTGTCTAGCCATTCAACAACACATTTGATTCATTGTTTCATTATTATTTCATCGATATCATTTTCAGATGCGATATTAGCCTTGGAATTTGTGTCAAATTATTGTTGCTTTTTTTTAAACGGAGTGTATAAAAAGAATAAAAGTAAAAAAAAAAACTTTTAAAACAAATTAATGAAGTATTTGATATCAATTAAATCAAATAATGATCCATTACTATGTTATTTCGTGTCTGTTTATATCTGTACCAGTTAGAAGATTGAAAGAGAGAGAGAGGAGATAGAGAGAAGAAAAATATCACAGTATTAAGGCACGTTCATGATCGTTTTTCCTCCTTTTTGATCAGTATATCAATTTCTTAAGTTTAGCGAATAAAACTACCGGTGATTTATCAGTTTATTGACTATTTGTCGAATTTGTCTAAGTTTTATTGTTATTTATCGAGAGACTTGTTTATGATCCACTTTCTTCTTTCGTTTGGCATATGTACATGACATGTAATTTGAATTACTTCCCTTTTTGTCGCCAGATTACAACGACAGATTTTGGTGGTAAAATAAAATGTATTTTTGCTATAAAATTTGATTAAGAAAAACACAGTATATCAAAATTGTCGAATTCTTGAAAATATTTATTTGAAACAAAAAATTTAAAAAGGATTCTGTCTGCAACAAAAACATTCTTTATTTCTTGCATTTCAATTCATGAGCTACACATGAAAAAAAAAAACCGGCTTCGTTTTACAATGCCGTAGGAAAACGCATACAGGTAATACACTCAGGTAACATCCTGTGTATATAGGTAGTATGTACACTAGACAGCGTCGTTCCCTCGGGGCTTCTCATCCGCTTCGAGTAAGCTCCACTCCACACCAAACTTACCTGAGGAAAACCGAACGGTTACACAGAAAACTTGAAGCATGGCAACTTGCTGATTAAAATAAGTTAATTTCTGTGTTGTGTGTTCAAATATTTTAAGGGCCCATATTTGTGTTTGTGTTTTATTTGAACCGGAGAAATCTGAAATTTGTTTATCTTCATAAACATGATTTTAGTAATTTTCGAAAAGAGCAGAAAATAGAAATACATTCAAATACTAGCTATGATATTATTGATATTCTGAATAGAAATACCTGTGATTTTATTAACAAGACCCCCCCCCCCAAAAAAAGGTCGATATTTAGTTCATAGTGTTACAGTGTAGCGCATAATAATGGAGCAACGGTATTCCTACACTTGCGCGTGTTTTGTTAAAATTTAATTGTAGTTATGTATCACTATCTATCATCGTTTTTCATGCTATTATTTATAACAGACATGTATACAGAAGTAACGGTACTTTTCTAAATGAAACCAAATGACTGATATAATCTCGCAGATAAATAAACACATAGCTACAAGTAACTGCAACTGCACGGGCTAATTACGAACAGCGGATTACAGTGCATTTAAAGAGAAGCGATATCATAACATTCTTTAAATTTTAATTATACCCTTTTAGCAATTTGAAGATCATTTGGGGTGGCATTATTGATTTTGAAAATAAACTTTAAGTTAATATATTCGATAAATTATTCGACTTTATTTCATCCTATACTGTGCATGTATTACTGTTAACAGACGTTATTGAGAATTAATTAATTTTGAGTGACCATTGGTAAAAAAAATAAGAAAGATGTTTTTTATTAAACAATTTGATAAAACTTAAAAATGAATTTTTAAATAATCCATGTAATGGTATAAATCTATTAATATTAATGTGGTCGTAACCCCCCCCCCCCCCCCCCCTCATTTCGACACGATTACAGGTAAGAACAGCTAAGCTGAAGAATAACGGTAGAGGGCCCCGCCGCGGTGTAAACACGGTCTCAGGTAGCACCGCGATCGAAACCCGCGACGGTGTAACGCGGAAAGGATTAATACACCGCGGAGGGGACGCGGTCTAATACGGGATCCGCGTTGCCTGTACTGTATTGGTACCATTGCCTATTGGTAGAAAAAAACTGGATATCGACAAAGTGTTGATCCTGATGTATTTTGAACTTGTGTTTTTCTCTCTCTAGCAACTGTTGAATGCCTGTTTTGATGACATAGAGAAGTTTGTATCCAGGCTACAGCAGGCTGCGGAGGCATACAAAGAATTAGAACGGCGACGAAAAGATCGCAACAACAAAAAGTCCAAGACCAGCAGACAGTCCGGAGGTTAGTACCCTAAGTATTTTATTTTGAAATACATGTAATTCTGTTAAATTGTATTAATTTAAAACACAGATGCTGATCAATTGTAATAATTTACATAATGAACATTATGTTAATATGTAGCTCATCTGAGAATTCAAAATTTAATTAGAGGTAGATAGAATTGATATTTTAAGAGTCTTCCTTTTATGTAAATTATCAAAACATGAAGTAAATATTAATAAACTTTCATTTACAGATGGCATGCTAAATATGAGAGCAAAACCACCACCAGCGGATGACTTTATTGACATTTTTGAAAAATTTAAATTCGCATTTAACTTGTTGGCTAAACTAAAGGCTCACATACATGATCCCAATGCCCCAGAGCTTGTTCACTTTTTATTCACACCATTGAGCTTAATATACGAGGCTAGTCGTGACCCCGTGCATGGAGGTCGTGACCTTGCTGAGAGTGCCACCAGGCCAGCCATTACACAGGATGCTAAGCAATTGTTACTGAACTGTTTGACCTCTAAGGAGTTGGAATTGTGGCAGTCTCTTGGGAAATCCTGGACAACCAGTAGGTAAGGAGATGACAGGGGTGGTTTTTGGCTTTGTGTTAGAGAAACTGTTATTTATCTGGTATAGTACTCAACCATTTTGCAGAACTGATGAGGGTTTGAATTTTCCCAATAAACAGAGAAAAAAAATTAAATACATATTTTGATGCATTTATTACAGAATGACTTGTAAGAAATTGTATTGATTTTGAGATTATGGAGTTTATATCGATTTTGAGATATTTATATGGAGATTATTTTGTGATTTGATTTTGAGAAACCGTGAAATCACATATTTTCGAGGTGTCAAATTTTAATGGTTTTAGGAAAATAAATTATTTGGTTCATGGGGATTTGATATTGTGGTTGAAGAATTGTTCAGTTGTTATATATGTGAAAAATTGCATTTCATGGTGGACATAAATTTGTGGGTTGCTTTATACATTGAAAAACAGCAAAAATTAAACCCCCACGAAAATTCACATTATTATACTGGTATTTATGGATTCTGTTTTGTCAGATTATGTGATTTTTTTCTGGGATATAAATTTTGAAATATAAAAGAATAATGGAGACATTTTATCGATTCTGTGATATTATAGGGATAATTACGGAGACACCTACATGCCTCGGTTCTACAATGGTTGGGCCCCGGCGATGTCTGCCCCAGTAGACAGGCTAGACAGAGGTCGGATGGAGGACGCGTTAATGAACCATGAGAGACAGATCCGAGACCGCGACATTGAGGATAGAGTCAGGAGAGAGGTGCGGAATATATACATCAGATTTATTAAAGACTTCTGTACACAATGCCATATGGTGTTATAATGAAGTTGTATGGTTTTCAACAGTGCTCAGTCCCATTGTGCTTTTTTAAAACACCTTTGAATATGTTAAAAACTTCTAGTCATATGTATAGCTTTTGATACGAGATGCTCTTTTAATATGTATTAAGAAAAGCAGATTTTAGTACCTGTTGAATGTATCAGTAGGCGGACAAAGTCCAAACTGAAAATTACCTCACATAGTATTATTCTTAGATAAATACAGTGTAGTAGTGAATAAAAGTTCTTTGTTGATAATTAGATAAATTTTGTAGGGAGGTGAATTGGTGATGCCCTTCCCACCAACTCGAGATGAGGATAGGAATTACATAGGACGATCCACTCGTTATGATCAGTACAGCCGACCCCCTGAGGACAACTACGCAAGGTCGACTAAGCGTCCATCCACCCCCCCTCCTGGGGTCCCCTTTACTAACCCTAATGTTGCACGGTACCAGGAGCATGTTGAGCAACACATTAATAGGTCTGTCTCGCAGACACTCTCTTGTATACAAACATTCGGTGAACAAAAAAGTAGATTTTGAATTCATTTCAAGGGAGCAAATTATTTTTTGTGAGAAAAATGATAAACAATATTTCTTTTGGTCATTTTCTCTGAATGTTTGGAAATCTAGTTGTTACATACATGTACGCTTTAGATAAAAGAAGAAAGAAACATAAAGTGCAGCTTCAATTGTTATCAGTTGTTTCAGTCTTACAAAAATTGCTTTACATGTATGTAACATATTTACTGCTAGTATATTAGTTAATGTTGCTATATTTGTACTTTTATCTGTTATTTATATAATTATCTGTACTGGTAAGTCTACACTCTGATATTTTAAAAGGGTAAGGGTTCAAGTCCCCTATCTCCTGGAATAAAATGAATTAACTTGTCTGATTACCTCTAACACATTGTCTTACTATATCTGCAATCACAGAACTGTCTGACTGGATGGTGTTTATCATTCATTTACAAGTACATGTACTTGTTTGTTTGATTATAGTCCCTGCAAATATGTGTACCTTGTAACACACTCTAGTCTGAATTTCCTCTGTAACAAGCATGTTCTACTGACTGCCTGAAATGTTCAGTCTTTTTTCTTGAATTTCTCATGCACACAATGACTTCTGGAATTCTTTTCTGTTTTCCTTTCTTTAAAAGTGGAAAGATTAAAAATAAATTGAAAGTTCATCTATCCAAACCAGTTTTCAAACTACTGTCGAAAAGAAATAAAAAACATCATTTTGTTTATAAATATGCAACATTACTTCAGCCAGCACATATGAAGGATAGAAGTAAAATCTAAGGTGTTTGTATAATTTACAGAAACAGGGAGGTTCACGAGCCCAGAATGAGTGAGCCCCGTCCCATGTCCAGACAAGACAAGAACATTCAGTTTGCGCAGGACATATTGAGATCCAATGGAAAGTGAGTGTGGATTTCCTCATAGCTTTTAAATATTCCCTGAACGGGGATATACTGAAAGTTTATTTTATCTGATGTTTGTCTGTTTAAGAATTCTTGCACATTTTCAAAACCGATCCAAGAGAATTTTTATTGTCAAAGTTTTTATAAAAGATTCTTAAACTGTAATAGGTTTATAAAGCTGAAGAGGTTTAAAGTCATTAGTGAAAGTTTTTTAGTTCTTTGAACTAATTTTGAATAGTTTTATCATTAAATTTTCACATTTACAAAAATTAAATAAATGATAATATTGCTCCTTTAATTAAAAAGTCATTCATTTGGGCTATTTCAGGGTTATGGAGGCAGTCCATGATCGTCAGGGAAGAAATAACAAAGAAATCACAGTAGAAAAGGGAGATTTATTGCAGGTAAGTAATATTTTAACCCCAGTGAACATACAAGGTTTGTTCAATTTTGTAAACTTTGATATGTTATTATATCCCTAAACAACAGGAGATATAATATTATATGAATTATATTGTACTTGCAATGCTTCAACTAAACAGAAATTTCAGTGCATTCTGTAAATTAAAAAAAAATGCTTCCTTGAATTGAAAAAAAGGACTTTACATGCTTGTGTCTATCTATGCTATAAAGTGAAATAAATTTTAGGTCCTAGATGACTCCAGGAACTGGTGGAAACTGAAGAACCACGAGGGCCACATCGGTTACGCCCCCTACACAATACTGAAGGAATATGCAGTGTCAGATATGGAGATGGACAAGGTAGATAACTCCACCCAGCTGTCAGCCCCTACTGCAGTAGTCATGTTATAATGATTTAACAAAGTTCAATATATTGTGGATTTAGGCATAGTTCCAGACAGCTTATAAACCCCCAATTTACTCAGATTATTTTTATTTTTTGGACCAGAGGTATAATTATATGCACTCTAACAGAATAGCAAAAATTAGATAGAAACCAAATATTATAATTGCCATTTCTGAGAAGTTCTTCAAAATGCTTAAACAGCAGCATTTTCAAGCAAGAAAATACTTGTACTGCATATTAGAAAAATTTCAGTTCTGTCTACAACATTCTGTTTTTGAAAAAAGATATTGAACAGATAAAGCTTCATATGGAATCAAATTCAACCTTAATTAATGAATTCTTTAAAAGGAAGGGAAATTATATAAGCCTCACAAAATAATAATCATTACTACATGTATAACTAAGATTGCTTCAAAAAAAGTTTTTTTTTTTGAATTATTTGGGGAAAAAAAATTGTGATAATGAGTGTTTAGTTTGAAGTGAAAAAAAGTTTGAATAATAATTTGCTTTCAAAATAATTTCTACTCTCATTAGAGACTCTCATGCTAATAGTTGCACTATTAAATGATCACATTTTATTCAGATTGAGGAAATTTTTACAATTGTCAAACGGTTTCTCATTATACAGAAAATAATGTAACATGCCATTGTATTAATGTTATGAATGCATTGATTGATTTGAAAGTTTGTGCTTCCATGCTGGAAAAAAAATTTAAAAATTAGAAAAAATTTTTAAAAATATGTTGACAAGAACCACCAATCACTGATTTTTTTCCGCCAGGGTTTACGCTCTAGTAGACAGCATTAACTGGCCAGTATGGGAGAGTGTGTTTATACAACAGTAAGAACCTTGTAGTCTGTATCATCCAGAGAGTCGTATTAGTCAATGTAACACTCGGCTGTCAATATCTAGCTTGTCCCACAGGACCTCATAGTCAGCTGATGTCAGTTATATCATTAACATTTCATTTATTAATTAGAGTTGGTTTAATTAGCAGCTTCATTTATTTTTTTTTTCAATGTTATATTTTATGTCTGCACATGTGATCAAGTAGACTAACATTAACACTTAGGAAATTATTTTTCATTATTGCACACAGTTACTAACTTCATTTTTTAAGGGATTGTTTATCAGAGACATGGGGAATCATTGTATCTGAAGAGCTTTCCTGTGTAAATTATTGTCAATGTGCTCTTGCCAACAAATGTTGAGGAAATTTATAATGCATTGGTCAGGGTGCAGAAATATGACCGCAATATGCGCTTTTGTTTGTCATTGAGGTTATGGAAAACAAATGGCCACCAAGCTCAGTATTGAACAGCAAGATGAATTTTACTGACATCTTTCCTTACTACCATATCCAATCTATAAATATTAATTTTATGTGTATCTCCCTATATGTCTTTAGTGAGCAGATCTAGAGCAAACTTGGAAAAACCAAATTTGTAGATAATTTTTTAATTGATTAATTACCTGTTCTTTAATTGTCAGAGGGCATGGGATCATTTGATGGTAATTATGACGTAGGACTTGGAATTCACTAGGGGCTCCTGTTATAACATCGTTAGATGAGCTGTTTAAAGTGACGTAGAGACCCTAACTATAGATTTATAGACGGTGTTGTGACTAGATTTCAATTGTGTTTCTTAGTTGCTATGTTGTATTGTTTAAATTTCAAATTGTGTGTCTGTCTAATTAAATCCATCGACACCAGTAGATTTCCTGAAAAAAAGATTAACACATGCTCTTATTTCATTTTTATAGTAACATTTTATCCATGAAAATTAAACCTCTTATTTCCATTTCAATTTTCACATTCTAAATCATTTATTTGTACCTCATTAATTTTTCATTTCAATCTTAATGTTAACATTTTTCTGAAGTACACAGGTAGACGGGTGGTAAGAAAATCTTGTTTTTGGTCAAAAACAAAAACAAACTAAACAAAACAAAAATCAAACAAACAAACAACAACAACAACAAAAAAATAATGATAAGAGAGAAAGAAATAAAAACTTGCTTGATGGGATGAACTTTTTGGCAATTCTTTTGATTTGAAAAATTGAATTAAAAACGAAGTATTTATTGATCAGAAGAAAATCAACAACAAAAACATCAATTTGCATGGAAAATGTAGATTGTACCTTATGTGTAACAAATAGAATTGTAATTTTTTTCTTCCAGTATTTGTTACCTGTAACACTCGAGGTCCCTCCGAATTGAATAGGTCAAGGTGTGACAAAAACTGCATAAAACAATATTCAGTGTACCTACATGTACTTTTATTTATTATATACTGGTAGATATTACAGGGCTTTATAATTGGGGATTCTGTCTAAAACTTCAATTAACAGTAGATACATATGCCTGTCTATATGTCTTAAAATAGTATATGTTTGTAGTGATATATGGGTATGATATCAAAAAATGAACTTTTGGAGATGGTCTCTTGAAAAGTCTTGCATGAAAAAAAATAGCTAAAATATAAGTTAAAAAATGTGCAAGATCAAATAACTATCAAGGGTTTCTATGGGCATGCCCAAATTTTTCAATCCCAGTATAACTTGTATACATCTACTTGTATTACATACCATTGTACTTTATTTATATCAGCTGATACTAAAATGGTCCAAGGTAAAGAATGAAAAAAACTTCAACTTTACATTTTGTCCGATAATTATCTTAGGTATTGGAAAGATGGTCGAACAAATTCTAAATTACTGGTGTGCATGGGGTATGCTTAAACGTGTATTAAAAAATAAGAAAATCGTGTTAAGTGGAGAGGTTATTTAGGTTGAATAAATTTTAACTTAATACTTATAATGGTGTGGATTTAACCGGCATGATTATTAATTTATTGCTTTACAGTAAGGTTTGCTGTGTGAATTTTTTTTCTATATGAATATTTCTCGTGTGAATTATTTTATTTTGTAAAGTTTTTGATGTTTGTTTCTGGAAGTCATTTGCCAAGCAAAAGTTGCATATTGAAAGATAACCTAGCATTGTGTGTTCAAAATTTATTTGAAGTTCTATAAACCTGTGTGATCATCGTCAGATTTTTATCAACAATGAACTTTATATTGTGGTTTTACTCATTCTGATTTTTTTTTTCAATTTTCAGACAAGGGGTAGAAGATCAAGTGGAGAATATAACAGCCACATTCAGACAAATGGGGCCCCCGCCCCTCCCGCACCCCCACCCCCACCCAGTGGGAGTCGTCGCCAAGGTGATTTTAGATACTTTTAATTCATTGACCTCTCCCCCTCTTTCACTCACTAAGGGACATATCATTTTTGTACAGAGACATTATAAAACAAAGATAGCAATATTGTTGAGTATTTTTTGATTAGGTTGCTATGGTATATCACATTCCATTAACCTTACCCACTGCTGACAATGATGTTATTTGTGTACAGTTTAGCTACTTTATTTTTCATATGAAAGGAATCAAAGTGCTATATATTTAGATAGTAGCTTGCTTTATAGTGAAAAATACTAGAAAGAAATTAAGATTTACAGAAATAACAAGTTTCTGAAATTTTTATAAATTATTGATTCTTCGGTTGTTGATTCAAAGTTTATCTGTGATAAAAATTTTTTTCATTGTTGACCTTTTTCTTAATGTGGCTTTTGAAGTAGCTTTTTTGAATTTTTTCTGCTGGTCTGCATATCATACTCATGAGTACTCATCGTACGTCTTTCACCGTTCAAAGAGTATCGTTATATTCATTTTTAAACGTCTCATTATCATCCTAGATTTCCATCAATCTAATTCACATCTAAATCGGAATTAGCTTGATCTGTTTAGTATCAGAGGTATATATATGAATATAGAATTTATTTACTTGTATATATATAAAAAATGAGTGCATAATCATAATCAAATGCATGCATTATGTATTTGAAATCAAAGTCTGAAGTGACAATTTTTTTTTCATGTTCACGACTGATTTGTCTTTTTTTTTTTTTTTTACCTGTAGACAGGTGACATAAAGAATTTTATAAATATTATAAGAGGTTATAAATAAACTTTCTATTATTTTATATATAAATTGAATTGTATATCTTCATTTATAGATATTCATATATCATATTGAATTCAAAAGTTCATGTTATATATCATATTGAATATTCAGACTTGTGTTTGGGGTATAGAAAGGACATTTGAAACCTTTTTAATATGCACAAAATATTTACAGTGTATATTCCTAAAACCTTATATCTTATATATTTATGATTTTATAGGCCTTAACAAATGAGAGAGTTTATTTGTTTAATTACATATTCAATGGAGTGGGTGTTGATTCTATGCAGTGTCTTTAAATCTTACATTTTGAAATATGTTTCTGAGATAATTCAATTGAAAATGTTTTATTTTTCTGAACGACCTAATTTCCATAATTAGTCATGAGTAACATTTATCAAAACCCATCAAGTAGTTTATGTCTAGCAGCAATGAAGTAATATATGTAAAACATCAATGTACAAAAGTTAGGTACACAGGAATGGAAATTGGAATTTCCCAAAGACAAAGCTACTGTTTTTTTATTGGCCAGTTGACGAGGCTTGGGTTTAATCAGGGCTAAACTTTGTGTTGCTTGACTTTTGAGAGTTTCCCTTTGTGTTGTATAATCGCACCTGTAGAAGTCTGTGTAACTAGTAGTCAAAATCTAGTCTATGCACCATCCAGGAGACAAAAAACACCCAACTGACTCTGATGTTCGAAATATACATCTGGAATTTTTACCCTCTGTATTTTAATCTACTAATGACATGCACTGAATTCAGATATTAGTTTATTAGTGTTTGATTATTAACTATTTGCACGAATTAATTTTACATTGGTTGAAAGAAGTTTGCATGATTTTAAATGCAAATATAACCAAATTATATCTGACATGGAATTTTCAAATATTAACACACATTTACAGCAATATTTGTCACTTTTTCTGTAGAAAAATGTAGAATGTTTTCCTTGCACTATACTAACCAATTGCATGCATTTCTTTTCATATTTAACCTTAATTAGCTTTCAGTTTTCACTGCACTGTAGACCAAAGATTTGCACCAAAAATTGCATGACGTTTTCAGAAGTAGTTTTGCAAAATTACTGCAAACCAGCTTTTATTCATGTTTTGTATTCCTTAAACATGAAAACGTTTACATGAAACATTTCCATTGCTTCTGCAACTGTGTTTTGCATGTGCCTTTATTAGAAGATTGTTTTTTTTTTTACCTCAATGGTTTTATTTACCAAACCAGTAAAAAAAGTTTCCTATCTGAATAAAAGCTGATTAAATGTAATTTACAAAGTAGAGTTTGGTTTTTCCTTTGTGTTTGGTGATGGGATTTGCAGTGTGCACTATACATTTGTTTTATTTATTAACAACCACTAAACTCTTTTTGCCTCATTTTTGAAGTAATTAAAAAAACACAGAATGGGTAAAAATATTTATACTATCAAAGATGAAAATCAGGAGGATAAAATAACCAGGCAGCGATTTTCCGTAAGTTTGCATGCTGATGCCAAATCGAATTTTTCTAAGCCAGCTTTAATTTAGTGCTAGCGTAAATTTCTAGGTTCCATATTCCTTTCCTGTGCACCTTTCTTTTATCACTGAGTTAATTGCTGTAAATGGTTGTGAGGTACATTTTGTACCAAAAATGTATGAAATATACCATGTTTATGTTTATATAATCTAACATGACAATAAAGATACCTATACAAAAAAATTTTATTATGTGATTTTTATGTGCATGATCATTGGTTGAACACAAATATATGAAAATAATGTCTCTTTGAATGTAAAACATTGATAAATTAGACATGAATTTTAGAGTCTTAAGATATTGAAGCTAGATGGAACAGTATTCTTTTTCTGAAAGAGGCATAGTAAAATTTTGGAAAGGCAAAACATAAGTTTCTACTGATTTCTGTCTCATTGGTCTCATGCTTTTTGATATTGAAGTCCTTGATGTTGGAGAAGATTAGAAACAATCCTGAGTTGATCATAAGCTGAGCCGCTTCTCTGCAGTGGTTGAGCTGTAAGTTGTAACTTTCATATTGTAGAAGTTTGGGCTTTAAAGACCATATAGACACTGGAGTTTAGCCTGGGTTGCTCAGTGGTAGAGCACCTGACTAGTAACAAAGGGATTCTAAGTTTGATTTCATATCTGATGCTATACATTTTTTACTTGCATGTCTCCTTTCTTACTATATTTGTTGGCCAGTGTGAATAGCTATGTACACAATTGTAAAATTTGTGTACAAGTGAGTATGGTCCAGAAAATGATATATTTACATGTAGAGTGCATTTTGACTTTAAACAAGATGTGTTTGTGAAACACTGATGCCCCGGTATGGCAACATAGCAAAAGTTAAACTTTTCTTCAAGGCAAATTAAATATAATTGGTACCCAAAGTAAGGTCTTCTCACAAGAAATACAATCGTGAAATATGAAAATCCTAGCACCAGCTGTTCAAAAGTTATGGCTAAGGATAAGTTTTGAAAGGTAAACCAAACTCCAGGGTCAAGGTCAAAGGGTAAAAGTTGTTGGTTTCTAAAGAAAAGTTTTGCCACAAGGATCACATGTGAAAGTATGAAAGCCAAAACTCTTAACTGTTCAAAAGTTATGACCACGTTAAAGTTTTGAAAAAGTAGGTCAAACTCCAAGATCAAAGATCAAGGTATCCAATGAAATGTCACAAAGATTAAATATGTGTAGTATGAAAGCCCTTCAAAAGTTAGAGTCAAAGTTGTTGGTATCAAATGAAAGTTCTTTTCACAAGGATTACATATGTGTCCTAGCCCTTCCCGTTCAAAAGAGTGGCCAATATTAAAGTTTTTTAAAAGTACGTAAATCTCCAACTGAAGGTCAAGAGGTCAAAGTTGTTGGTATCCAATAAAAGGTCTTGTCACAAAGAATACCTGTTTGAAATATAAAAACCCTAATATCTACTGTTCAAAAGTTATGATCAAAGTAAATGTTTGGAATTTTTGTGTATAAGTTTGTCAAATTCTGTCAAATAGGAAAAGAGAGGGCTAAAATAGGCTGCACCTGCTGCCCAATCCTATTCACAATAACATCAGTGAATAAAATATTGTTTAAATAAAAAAAGTAAAATTTGGTGGTACCCAAAGAAAGGTCTTGTCATAAGGAATAAAATGTGAAACATGAAAGTCATAGCTCCACTAAATCAAAAGTTATGGGCAAGGTTAAAGTTTTTGCGGACAAACAGACAGACAGAGCAATGGACAGACACAACAAAAACTAAATGCCCCTGAATCTTCGATTACGGGGGCATAAAAAGTATGAAAGGGAGCCAGTTGGCGTTTCCATTCTGCAATAATATATTTTTAAAAGCTTTTCAGGTTTTGCAATGAATCTTTAAACCACAACTCCCCATGGCCTTAAAAGCGCAACGGAAAGGTCAAGGTCAGAAACGTATATTACATACAGGTTATAGTATTCGGATAATTTGAGTTCTTTTTATGCCCCCGTAAACGAAGTTTCGGGGGTATATAGTTTTTGTCGTGTCCGCCTGTCTAGCTGTCTGTTTGTCCGCAATAACTTTAACCTACCCATAACTTTTGATTTGGTGGAGCTATGACTTTATATTTCACATGTGTATTCCTTGTGACAAGACCTTTCCTTGGGTACCACCAAATTTGACCATTTGAGCTTGACCTTGGAGCTTGACCCACTTTTACACAAAAATTTCAAACTACAAGTTTGGCCATATCTTTTGAACAGTAGATACCAGAACTTTTATACTTCATATATGTATTTTTTGTGGGAAAACCTTTCATTGGATACCAAGAACTTTGACCTTGACCTTGGAGATTTCTGTACTTATGAAAAAACTTTAACCTTGGCAATAACTTTTGAATGGTAAGGACTAATGCTTTCATATACTTCACATATGTAATCCTTGTGAGAAGGATCTTCATTGGATACAAAGAACTTTGACCCTTGGACCTTGACATTGGAGTTTGACCTACTTTTAAAATGCAAACCTTGACCATAACTTTTAAAGGGTTAGGGCTAGTGCTTCCATACTTCAAATATTTAATCCTTGTGTAAAGTCCTTTCATTTGATATCAAGAATTTTGACCTTGACTTTGGAGTTTGACCTACTTTTTAGCTCACCTGAGCCGAAGGCTCAAGTGAACTTTTCTGATCAAAATTTGTCCGTCGTCTGTCGTTGTCGTTGGCGTTGTTGTCGTTGTCGTTGTCGTAAACTTTTCACATTTTCATCTTCTTCTCAAGAACCACTGGGCCAATTTCAATCAAACTTGGCACAAATTATCCCTGGGTGAAGGGGATTCAAGATTGTTCAAATGAAGGGCCACGCCCTCTTCCAAGGGGAGATAATTATGAATTAGTGAAAAATTAATAGCATTTTTAAAAAATCTTCTTCTCAAGAACCACTGGGCCAGGAAAGATGAAACTCATGTGGAATCATCCTCAGGTAGTGTAGATTCAAGTTTGTTCAAATCATGACCCCCGGGGCTAGGGTGGGGCCAAAATGGCTGACCCAAATTTTACATAGGAATATTTAGGAAAAATCTTTAAAAATCTTCTTCTTAAGAACCACTGGGCCAGGAAAAATGAAACTCATGAAGAATCATCCTCAGGTAGTGTAGATTCAAGTTTGTTCAAATCATGACCCCTGGGGCTAGGGTAGGGCCAAAATGTCCGACCAAAGTTTTACATAGGAATATATAGGAAAAATCTTTTAAAAATCTTCTTCTCAAGAACCACTGGAATTGGAAAAATGACACTCATGTGGAATCATCCTCAGGTAGTGTAGATTCAAGTTTGTTCAAATCATGACCCCCGGGGCTAGGGTGGGGCCAAAATGGCCAACCAAAGTTTTACATAGGAATATATAAGAAAAATCTTTTAAAAATCTTCTTCTTAAGAATCATTGAGAAAGGAAATATGAAAATAAATGAAATTATCCTCAGGTAGTGTAGATTCAAGTTTGTTCAAATCATGACCCCTGGGGCTAGGGTGGGGCCAAAATGGCTGACCAAAGTTTTACATAGGAATATATAGAAAAAATTTTTAAAAATCTTCTCAAGAACCACTATGCCAGGAAAAATGAAACTCATGTGGAATCATCCTCAGGTAGTGTAGATTCAAGTTTGGTCAAATCATGACCCCCGGGGCTAGGGTGGGGCCAAAATGGCCAACCAAAGTTTTACATAGGAATATTTAAGAAAAATCTTTTTAAAAAATCTTCTTCTTAAGAATCATTGAGAAAGGAAATATGAAACTTAAATGAAATTATCCTCAGGTAGTGTAGATTCAAGTTTGTTCAAATCATGACCCCTGGGGCTAGGGTTGGGCCAAAATGGCTGACCAAAGTTTTGCATAGGAATGTATATAAAATTTTTTTAAAAAATCTTCTTCTCAAGAACCTTTGGGCCAGGAAAGACGAAACTTATGTGGAATCATCCTCAGTTAGTGCAGATTCAAGCTTGTTCAAATCATGACCTCTGGGGCTAGTTTTGGGGCCAAAATGGCTGACCAAAGTTGTACACAAGGATATACAGGGAAACCTTTCAAAATCTTTTCAAATACGTCAAAGCAATGACTAGTGATATTTTTCTATTTATATGGAATCATCCTCAGGTAGTGTAGATTGTACATTGTTCAAATCATGACACCCAGGAGGGTTAAAATTCAAGCCCCCCCCCCCCCCCTCCCCCAGTAAACTTTCAGTTTTGATCTGATTTGTGCTTTTTCCTAGCAAATTGTTCAGGTGAGCGATGTGGCCCCTGGGCCTCTTGTTAAATTTTTAACCTTGGCCACAACCTTTGAAGGGTTGGAGCTGGGGCTTCCATACTTCACATATTTATTTTTTGTGGCAAGACCTTTCACTGGATATCAATTACCTTGACCTTTTGACTTTGACCTTGGAGATTTCCATACCTATGAAAGAACTTTAACCCTGGCATACTTTCATATTTCACAATTGTATTTCCAGTGAGAATACCCTACTTTGGGTACCAATATATTAAATTTGCATTTAAGAAAAGTTTAATCTTCGCAATATTGCCATACGGGGACATCAGTGTTTCACAAACACGTCTTGTTTCTGTAAGATTTCAAAATTAAACGTTAAATCATGAAACTTCAAAAAGGCTCTTTTTGACTTTTAATTCGCAAAATAAATGTCAAGGATAACTTTTTTTCTCCACCTGTAATTTTTTTTCTCCATATGAAAGAAAATTGAAGTTCGTCCAAACTCATTTTTTCCTGAAGCGGAGACACGAATTCTCTGAATTTACCTTTTCTTTGTTGAAGAAAAACATAATGCTTAAAGGAGGCTTGGCGTCAACAAATCAACCATCAGATATAACCTCATTTTTTAATATTATGGTATCTTAAGCTGTCAATTATCATTTGGCAAGGGAAAATTTCATACATTTTAGTTTTAAAATTTGATCATTTGTACATCTTTATATGGAGCTCTTCTTCTGAAGGAGATCAATATAATGTAGTCTAAAATGACTATAACCACCCAGTCCTCTTTAGATCTCAGAGTGTGCCTTGGCCGTTGAACATCAATTACATGGTCAATATTTACAATGATCCATAAAATGATACAAATATATGTATATATTCTATCCGGAAAGAAAAGTGTACAAAATCTTCAACACCCCATCCCTTTCCAGTTCCAAAGCTCCTTTTCGGTAATAGCTTGAATATAAGTAATGTGTGGGTTTATTGTGACAAATTACTAGTATATCCTTAAGTAATATTTCAGTAAGTCCATATAAAGTAAAAAAAAATGTCCAAAACAGTATATGACTGTCATATGTCTTTTTACAATAAAACTTGCTATAACGAAATCAAAATGTCCCTTTACAGTAAAACTTGCTATAACAAAATCAAAATGTCCATTTAAAGGATAACTTGCTATAACGAAATCAAATTGTCCATATACAGTAAAAATTGCTATAACAAAATTAAAATGTCCCTTTACATGTACAGTTAAACTTGTTATAACGAAATTAAAATATCCCTTTACAGTAAAACTTACTATAACGAAATCAAAATGTCCCTTTACAGTAACACTTGCTTTAACAAAATCAAAATGCCCATATACAGTAAAACTTGCTATAACGAAATTAAAATGTCCATTTACAGTAAATTAAACTTGCTATAACGAAATTAAAATGTCCTTATACAGTAAAACTTGTTATACCGAAATAAAAATTTCCATAATTGCAGTAAATCTTGTAAAAATTATTGCAAAACTTATTAAATTGAATTAAGAATTTTTGTATACAGTAAAACTTGTTATAACTTATATTAAGTTTTCAAAGTACAAAAAAGACTTTTATCTACAAATTCCAGATTTCCATATAAAGTTATAATAGTAGTGTTGTACTCAGAGACTCAAGGAGCTACTGTAACAGAACCTTTTATCCTTATGATTTTTTTTTGTTCTCAAGACAGTATTTATAAACTTGACATATGTGATTTGTATTCTATTCCCTTGCACTGAAGTGCAAGAAGTGCAAGGGATCATGGGACAAGACTATGTAAACATATGTGGTTTGTACTCTATTACTCATCATTCTGAAACTTGGAAAAAGGGATAAGAAAAATGTACATAAAGGAGAAAAATACAGCAAAGAAAACGTTTGCCCTAAACAGGCTTTGAATTTTTGCTCTAAATCTGTTTGTAATTCCAATATTTTGACTCCCTTTATAAAAAAAAAAACAATTAATGACTCTTTAGTGAAGGTAAAATTTTATTTTCTAGTAATAATAAAACACATTTCTAGTCATTTCAATTCCGTTGAGTTAGGGTATACTGGTAGTAGCAAAGCCTTTTTGGCGGAGGATATACTTTATTTGTATTTACAATGAAATGTTGTTTTGCAATATTATGTGCAGACGACATTGACGACAAAAAGCAACGTAGAAACAGCAACAGACGTCAACGTCACAGCGAAGACTACAGCAGTGGAAGTGCGAGTGATGATGAACGGCGATCACGTGGGTAAGTAATTTATCCTTGGGAAAAAAATTGAAAACAACTGTAGATTTTTTTGTAATGAAATATGGAAATAAACACTGTAATCAAGCTAAAAAAAATCATTGAGACTGTCAATATCCTTGTTTCATCAACTTATTTGTCAATAGTTTGTCTCGTTTTAGATATTGTTGGTACGTAGAATATGTATTTGCGTATCGAATCAACTGGAAAACACGAATTCCTTATACGCAAGTGATAAGGGTTAGTTTGTGAAAAAATAATTTTGAACAAATAATGTATTGACTACAACACCTTTGAAATTTTTGCCCCATTTAATTTGGCTTTGTTTACAGTGTGTGAATTTAGAAATAGCAAATATAATATACAGTGTAAATCTCACTAAAGAGACAATTATTCTGATCGAAAAGAAACCTTTTAATTAAGAAATGCTGTTCCCAAATGACTGTTTTATAACATGTTACGTCTACCTCACCAGACGGAGGAGTGATAGAGCTTACAGCTCACGAAGCCCACGTGACGATAGCGACGGTTGGAGCCGAGATAGCAGCGACAGGGAGCAGACAAGTTACAGGTCTAACAGACAGAGCGACAAACGAAGGCAGCGGTCACCACCCTCAAAATATAGTGATCCGCCAACCCCTAGGTATGATGATCCGCCAAGAAAATACAGAGATCCATCACCAAGACGTAAAGATCCTCCTCCGCCACCGGCATCTAGACCTCCTCCAGCAAGGGGTCAAAGAACCACCAGTAAGCATACTATTTGAAAATAAAGTGCATGATTACTTGTGCTTTGTTATTGCAACAAATTTAGAAATCCATAAAACATTGTCTTCAATAAAAAGTTCATTTCTGGGTTGGAGTTTATCCTTGCGAAAAACCTTCAATGGTTCTTGCAATTGGTAAAAAATGGAATAATTTTTATAGCTGATAAGAAAAGAGATGATCTTCATGATGAACTTCAGCAGCGAATGTCTCGAGGTCCAAAATCAGGTCAAGGTCCTAAGACTGCCCAGAAACCACAGCGAGAGCGACCCCAGGTCAAAAACATTACAGCAAGGTCATCCGTGGACGAAGTCGGTGATTGGCTGGATACAAAAGGATTTTCTGAAGAGTAAGCAGTGCGGTATTTTTGATTGGTTGATTGTTCCCAAATTTAATATTTGTAAATTCTGTATTGGTAAAAAAAATTATTTGATTTTTACAGGTGCATCCATGTATTACGAAGATATAATGGAGAAGACATGTTCCGATTGAAAAGGAAAGAAATGGACAGACTTATTGGCACTCAAGAGGCACAGCGACTAGAAAGTCAAATCCTCGTCCAGAAAAACAAAGAAGGGGTAAGGTATAAGTTCTGAACACAAGGGCTCCTTCTTTCTTCTATGGGAAGAGTATATGAGAGAAAGGCTATCGTAAGAAGAAGTAATATTGCGAGGTCGTGAAATGTGGTGGGGACATGAATGACTCAGAAAAAGATTGTAAAATAAAAAGTTCTCACTAGCAACTGATTAAAATTTATCCATGTTGATCTATATAGATATTTGAAATGATGAAAGCTGACGTCAAGGTTAAAGGTTAAATATGTTCATTGCAGTACAAGACGGCACGTAGTGGCGGGAAAGAATTGCAGGCGATTCTTCACAGGCGGAAGGAAATGGCGGACCGGAAGGGAGGCGATAATCCGGCGTTCGCTCCGGAATCCCCCGACTATTCAGATTCGGAGAGTAAGTCCATCCAGCATACTCCCTGTAGGATGCACGCTTGTCTGCTTCTTAGCATTGACTCTGATTTTACGAGATTTAGAAGATGAATTGCTAGACTCCTGCTTTGGTTATAGATGTGTTCATTGTCTTTCGACGACTTCTTTCAGCATCAAATCTCAAACTGACACGAACATTATGTAAGATAGGTTTCTAATTTTCTCAACAGTGAAATTGTAGGACATATTGTAAGGAAAAAAAAACCTTGAGAAAACCTAATTATTGTATACGAATTCTAAAGGAAAGAACAGTCAAAATTAAATAAACTGTCACTTTTATAAACGCCAAAGTGAGATGTGATTGTAGTGGAGTGGTTCGTTGAAATTTCGGCGTATTGGGTTGTGGTTAAAAATATTTTTATTTTTGAAAACATCGACTTCGAGATATAAAATGAAAAAATGATTCATACCAATATTTGCAAATTCTGTTTGATTTTTCACAACTATTGCTTTAAGGCAAATCTGCTTTTCCAAATGCTGGAACTCCTATGCACCATGTATTTATAAAGAAGAACAGGCACTTGACGATATTTTTGTTCTTAACACAAAAATTAAAAAAAATAGATAGTAAAATAGTCAATAATTAACCCTTCTAATAAAAAAAAAAACATTTCTTCAGGAGGTATTTTTTGTGTTAAAAAGATATGACGTCATTTGCCTGTGAATGGTAGGTAATGGTTTTGATTGCAGTATTTTCTCTACGTAATATAAATTTGATTCCTGTAATTTTTCCAGTGGTTCAAGAGATAACAGATGCCTTTAATGACATGTTGGAACCCTACGAATAAGGTGATGCTTTCGCCCTTTATACATTAATAATTGCCGGGTTTTCTGTATAGATACTTTTGTATATATAAGACTGTATTTCAGATTAAACATTGTAATTAATACCACTATTACAGTCAAACTTTGTTATCTCGAACTCGATGGGACCGAAAAAAAATTATCTGAGGATTCGAGATTTCGACTACGAGGTAAAAATACAAAAAAAAAAAAAAATCATATATGTACTTTATAGCGACTTCGACATATCACTGGTATTCGATCATATATCCGTTTTCGAGATAACGATGTTAAACTATTTTCTTGTATTCACATACAATCTAGTATTAAATTTAGAACCAAACCACGCAGTAATGGATAAGGGCTTCAACTAACAATTAAGACATCTTTGTGCAGCTAATCACACGGTTCAACGATTATTTTTCTTTTCGGGCGTATATTGTTTTTGTTGTCTGTTTGTGTGTTTTCATATCTGTTTGCGTGGTGACTTTAACCTTCGCCATAACTTTTGAACCAGATACAGCATATTTACTCCACTAATAAAGAAATACATTCAATGACCTTGTGACCACTGTAACCTAACCTAAAAATAGCTTTTTATGTTTTATATATTTTGAACAATAGGAGATAATTACTATGCACACTGATTAAGTTCTTTCAAATGACACCAAGGTCATGACCTTGTGACCTTGACTGTGACCAATATGCTAAAAATAGATTTTTTGAATTCAAAAACACACACTTGATTTGCTTTGCTTTTTCATATACAGCGTGGTGTTTTCTTGCAATACAGCATTTCCAATGAAATACATTAACGACACTTTAATTACTAAACAACTTCCCGTACTTCCAGCATAGTCAGAAAACCTTTTTATTTTTCTATCCGTTTTCAAAATTGTCTTGCCGACACTAGTGATTTTTCTTTCTTTTTGCAAAAGTATGAACATAACAATTTGCTTTTCTTAATAGTTAGATCTTTTTTCCTCTAGAAATATTTTTTGAGAGATTTTCGTCATCATTTCTTGTTTAAGGATATTGTATTGTTTAAGGTGAGTAAATTTCTTTTTGTTGTTTTCTTTCAGGCGACGCCTCCGACAACATGGAAAACGTTGGTCTTACGTTGAGAGCGATGTTACGTCATCAGCGTAAACGGATTTCTAACAGCGTGTATCATGATTAACATATCATGTCCCAGATATTGTGATATAAAAATCATCTTTGCTTTGACTTTTCTTTAATATTCTTAAATAGCTAATTACTTGTATATCCTTTTATAATTTGCTTGAAATCCATCTATATTTCAAACAGAACTACAATTTTAAAATGTACACGTTTTCATCCGATTTAATTTTTCGACTATAAGAAGAAAATATTTGTATATAATTACATATCATATGACGTTTGTAAAAAGGGAACATACTTACATCTGCGATTTTAACATTAATAAACAGATGTTCAAATATTATGTTGATAGATGTGTTATTATAAACTTGTAGTATATTTTTATGGTTTACTGCAAAAAAGCAGAATTTTAACTGCTTAAAATTGTAAAATATAACTATTTTTTTCAATTAGAATTAGAAGTTTTTGCAGCAATTATCTGGTGACTTTATTCTAAGAAAGAAAACCTAACTGAGTGATATATATAGATATTTGTTGATTGTTTTGTTTGATCCAGGTATTTTAGTAGATACATATATTTATAGTTTATCATATTTTGTTTTACATGCTTTCAAAATAGTGCCATGTAGTTTTTTTTTTTTGACAATGTTTTAGTCATATGTTACAGTATTCTAGACGGTACTTAATTTTCTCCCCTTATTTTTACACCAGTTGAAAACCAGATATTGTAAAATACAATAGTATTGTAGTATTACTTGCCAACCAAATTAAAAGAATCAATAATTCATGAATGTATTCAATGTGCCAGATCTTGCCTCCCTTTTAGTGAACAAAGCATAGGGAACTTGTAGTATACAATGTGTATGTATGTTTAAAAAATGTACTATTAGAACTGAATGTCATACCATTAATATACAATTTCCAGTTAACAACAATGCCATAAAAAATATGCACACATATGCACCAATTTAAATAATTAAATATCATCTAGGTCTTGTTCAGAATCTTTTTAAGATTGTTGAATTGATTAGATTATACATGTAAATTTTACTTCAATATTTTAAAGGGAGAAACATGCATTAGAGATTATGCAAAAATCAAACTCATTTCCTTTTATTGCAATTTTGAGTGCCAATATATACATGATATGCATCATATTAATTAGAATCGTATACAAGAAGTGAATGTCACTTTCCATATGTATATTTACCACTACTTGAACTGTCAATTTATCCTTCATATTATGTAACTCATACCATACATATGTTTGTTACAATAAAATGAATAATTTATGTGAAGTGTTCTTTGATTTAAAATTTGCCAAGTACATGAACAATGTTTCTGTAAGCACAGGTATGATTTTTCTCACTTAATGATATATGATATCATCTTTATTTCTTTGTTAGAACAGGAATTAAAGTTGCAGCTATGGCAAAAAAAATCCAAAATGCAATAGCTGTGATATTAATGCCCATAGTAACAACCTAAGAGAGCATTTTATTGTTGAAGAATACTATTGGTTTTTTAAAGCCTAAAGCCCCTAGGTAAGGGAAATAACTCTGTCAATCCTCTAGCAAATATTCAATTATAATAGTTAAAAGAATGATGAAATATTTTAATTAAATAACAGACTAATTTAGATATGTTGGAATGCCACAACTTGCTGGCAGAAGGTTGGCAAATTTAACATGCATTAGACACTTATAGCCAGTCAGCATTTTTTTTTCCATGCCAAATTATGCTGCATCACACATTGTAATATCAATTATCGGTAGTATAGTTTCATTCAAATGACTCTAAAAACTTGTTAAACAGGTAATTTTTCAAAAGGAAGTACCTTTGTATTTCATTAATTTAAGTGGAAATTCAAGTTTTAAATGATGTCCTCATTGTGAAACAGAACGCAAATCTTTATAACTTCAAATTACCGGGTACATTCCAAAAGCCCCAAGACAAAGTTCATTTGCTCCAATATTAAATGAAAAAAAAAAGAACTTAATTGTGCAAGGCCTTTGCTTTCCTGTGAAAAGTAACAAAAACCTTTTTTCTTATTCCCGTACATTGTTCAACAATCTATATAATTTTATTTAAATAAAGTATTATTCCATCTGACAGTAAAGTCCATTTCTGTAAGCAAGCAAAACTACAGTTTTGTTTTCAAATTGGTTTTATTAATAAATCTAGAATGTATAAAGGTTATTTTTTAGGCTTTTATTCATTCAAGCATATGTCAATAACAGCAATAATTAGACAAGATAAAAAATAAATTTTCTGTTGATGGTGAAATGTTTCTATAATAATGATACAAAATGATTACAGGCATATGTTCAAACCATTCAAAGTGGTCACACTTATATAAATAAGGTTCTCTCCTATTAACAGAGTTTTCAACAAATGTTCCAATAAGAACAATCAACAGTCAAAAAATGATATTTTTCTGACCTAAATAAGATTTCAAAGTCTCTCACTGGAATGTTACATGGAAGCATTTTAATCCACTTAATCCAGCACTATATCGATTCCTTGTCCTAATTATCCACCATGTTTTATCATCAGATCTGAACTTTTGACTAACACTACTGGTTACATGACTTAATAACTAGACTCTACAGAGACAGGTTTATGCATCACTTTCAGTTTTTTCATTATATATGATTGTTTAATGTCATGATAGTTCAAAAGTAATATAAAAAAAATCACAGATAATATGGTGAACAAATATACAGGAAGTGTATACTTTCATATTGTTCATAAAATAAATATGAAAACAAAATTATTTTCCAAAAATTAGAAAAATAAAATTATGAAACTTTTCTACTGACTATACATCTGAAAAATGTATATGAAGTGGTCCCATTGCATAGTGTTGGAACATTTTGGTCCACGTTTTTCAAAATTTCCAGTAAACAGGAAATCTTATACACCCAACAATTAAGTACATGAGCATATGTTTTAGTTTATTGCTAAGACAATGTTTGCATATATTGGAAGAAACGTAGGAATAAAATTTCTTATTTTCAAAACATGGAAAGTTTTTGTCTTCAAACATAATACTGCAAAATCATCCATGATTTTTCACTTTTCCATCTGCTCGCCCAATTTAATTATCTATCCATTCGTTCTATACCTTTCTAGCAGTTCCATATAATATATTGAAACTAAGTGAATAAAGAAAAAAATATTTGAAGCAATTTTTTGACTTGTTGTTGCACAATCAGAAAATGCAAGCTGATACTGATTATGAAGGTTTTCTACGATGTTTCTCCATTTTGTTGGCTTCTCATGTCTCTAGCCATAAGACAGGCGAAAATGGTCATAATCATTTTTTGTTTAACGTCCACAATGTCCTCAGGCAAAGCGTACACCTTAGCTCCGGCTTTCCTGGCCATGGAAATGGCATATTTAGCATTGGACATCTTGTCCTGTTAAATAGGTCAAGAAGAGTTAATTTAAAAAAAGATACAGTATACAGGGAAATTTTGACCCCAATTTTATTTTCACCCCTTCGCTCACAGAGACTAATTAAGAATTGGGCCTCTTCAAAGAACACAGTATTTCTTAAACAGAACTGCAATAATCAGTAGTGCCGCTACCACACATGAACCCTTGACTGACTGGGCTTATAGGTCACCTGAGCATTATGCAACAACTTTCCAGTGATTGAATTTGATCCATGTTTTAAGCCAGATGCTATAGCATTTACAATTTTGATCATCATAACTATACACTTAGCAGTTGCTTAGTTTGGTTACTTAATACCCATAGGCAGGGTAGGGGAACAAAAAATGCATTTCAACAAATCAGTAATATTCAGCAATAATCAGTAGTGCCGCTACCACACATGAACCCTTGACTCTTAGGCCTAGATCCACACATTGCACAATTTTTGAAAAGGCATCCTTGCTTTTCAAAAGTATTTAATTAATACCAAGGAGCAGATTTCAAACAATTCATTAAGTATATTTAAAATGGAGCAAAATTTGTATGAAAGCATGAAAATAACATGTGGGAAAAATAACCAATAACAGTAACAAAATTTAGCTGGTAGGTTTGTGTATTATGTTTCAGTGAAAATAAGGAGTATTTTAAACAAAACATACCCGAAAACCCTTCATTAAAATTACCAGAACTCCAGAGCACTGAAGAGAATAAACTATTTTACCTCTTCTGAGTGTCCATCCTTTACTAAGTCGTAGTTGATCATTCCTCTCCTGATGCTGTCAATGAGGTCGATGATCGTTTTGCCGTCCGACAAAGTGGCATCATTGAAACCTGTGAAGCTGCTCTTCTTACCTCCCTCTCGCAACTGAAAATCAAGAAAATTTTAATTTTTTGCATACTTTAACAGCACTTGCACTGTAACCAGGCAGAGAGTTGATGACAGATTTAAAAAAAAATTCATTAAGAGTAATTTCCCTTAGGGCACTCAGTTGCAGGTTTACTACTAATATTCCCATATATTTCATGCTTATTTTTATCAACAACTTTTTATCCATAGCTCCAAGATTTTGTGCTTTGTTAATTTTTAGTTTGTTCCCAACCAACAAAAAGAGGTGCAATATCCTGTGAAGAAAACAAAGAACATGTTCAAAAAAACCAATACTAGTATAAATCAATGTATGTGGCATATACAGCCCACCTACCTTGGCATTAGCCCACTCAATGATGGCTGCATCGTTGATAAGAGAATCCCCTCCAGCCAGCTGTCTGAGGATACTTAGTGTGTACGCCCTCATCAACTGCCACACAAGACCTACAAGGGTACAAACCAGGGTCAATGTTTGTAGAATCATACATAGCATTTAATGTTGAATATTTTCAAGAGCAGCAAAATATTTCAAGTGCAATGACATTACTTGCAAAGGTTAAGTTTCTTATTTGCTGCTTATAATATTTCCAAAGAGTCTATATAAGATGACATTTCATAATTTTTTTTTCAAAAAACTTACTTAAGGTTCATTGACTCTCTGATAAGAAAGATGACTCTAACTGAGCTAAAAGACTGTTATTCCTTTTTTAAGGACTAAACAGAGGAATGATGCACCTTAAGATGGAATACATACCAAGTGTCAGTGTGGGGTTTCCTTCATTAATATCTGCTCCACTGATGCCCACCAAGGAAAACTTACATTCTTTTCCTAGTTCTACTACATAGTTACAATTCTCTGAAAAACAAAAAAAATTATAAAAATCTCAATTCTATCATATATTAATAATTTCTCATATGAACAAACAACAAATTACAAAACATGCATGAAATGAATGAGGTATACCTAATTTTTCAAAGTTAATTTTTAATTTGTTGAACTTCATAATGACTTTCTTCCAGTTCACAACCCCCGGTCTGATAATGTCATATAATTTGAAATACACAAGACCATCCTGGAGGTCGGAGTAAAGATAATGTACATAGGGCTGCACTCCCAGACTGTTCATCCAGTTTCTGTATGCTGAAAGGTACAAGAAAAATTAAGTCAAACTTGCTTTTTTCAAAAAGAAAGAAAAATAGATAAATAAATTTTAATTTTCTGAAAAAAAAAACTTTATGTTTTAATTTCTTTAAAATTATAGTTCCTTGATTTGACACAAATTAAGGAAAATGTATAAATTTTCTGCTAACATATTTTCTTTCATCATTTTCTCTTACTCTCTTTTTTTTGGCCATATATGACTCCTTTTATGTCCACTTACTCTTTTCCTCTCTGGTTTCTTCTACGACGTCCATCTCCATGTCCTCTGGGGGTTCCAGGGCTGGGTACTGGTTAAACAGGTTAGCCACGTAGGCCATGTTCAACTTATAGTTACCCGACGTCACGTCTTTAGGCGACACGAAGCTGCGACAGCCGATCTTATCTGCCTCCTGTAACATGAGCTCAGCTCTCTGCTCCAAATTATGTTCCTGAAATATAATTCAAAATTTTAATTATTTATTCCAATGCAGGCAAATTCATCATTTGATTGTTTAAAATCTGACACAGGGAATATGACTGCTGTTGCCCAACATCATTATGTACTTACAGACATAGGTGGACCTGCCATGACACCATTTTCTCTTGGTGCGATCTGCTCCAGTAAATAGCAGTAAGCCTCAGAGTCCTGTAAAAAACAGCAAAGGAAAATCCATAACTAACTGTTTGAAAACCATCAACTATAACATGCAGAAACACAAGTTTTTTTTCCATTTATGTCAATTTTCTTCACTTTTTCCAGTTAATCCTTTCTTTCTGTTATGTTACAACTTTTGTACATGTATACATTTAACTACAAACAAGAGAACTTTCAGCTCATGCATTTGTCAATTTTTTCACACTTGTTGACCAAGCTTCAACTTTACCTTGATGTCGTTCTGGAAGTTATTGATCCTGCGGTCGATCCCGGCGTTCCTGAGGTGGTAGTTAACCCAGCGAATGAGGATTTGTTCTGGAGACAGTTTCTTAAGGTCTTCTGGGGTTTCTCCTTCTTCCAGGAGGTTGACAAGACCAGGGTGGTTAGCCAAGTTAATATCACTCAGCAGACCAATCTAAAATTGCAACCATTACAACTGTAAAAGTTTCAGTGACTGATAAAGGACTTGACAATGCATGCATCCAATCTGGTTTATACTAAGTGTCACATTTTGATTAAAAAATATATCAAGAGCCTACACAAATTGGTCATTTTTTTTATATAAGAAAGATATTGATATGTAATCTTTTTCTAAAATTTAAGTAAACTATGTTTGGTTATCTACACTGCATTGGAATTTCATTATTTTTTGCTGCAGGCACAGGTATGTAATATTTATCCAATAATTGTCAATCTCAGTTCCTAATGAGAATTGAGTCTCATGAGTAAAATGTTTCAACATTTACCATGCTAGCTCTTTAAGTGTTTAATTCTCATTTCATCACAATAAATCAAACATTGCTATTATCAATATCATCAAACATCTGTGTAATTTAAAGAATTGGGTAGAACTACCAGGACACCTACCCTAATGACTTGCCACAAGAGGCCGAGAACAAGATGAGGTTTACACTTCTCCAGATCGTCGTCCCCGATGTTGACAATGTTACAGCCGATAGACTGGGCCGACATCAGGGCCAAATTGTGGTTCTCCGCCCTGCGATAAATGCTGAGGTTTGTCTTGTTGATGGCACGTTCATCAATGGTGTCTGGTACAGATTTGTTGATAAGTTTACTGTAACATAGAAAAAGAATGTTATAATTTGTGAAATTGAAATAAAAATTCCCAGCAAAGAAAAAATTTGACTCAAATCAAATCAATTTTATGTAATTCAAGACATAAAATTGTGTCTTCTTAAAAATGTCAGAATATACCCTCATATGTACTAAATTTTATTATGATGCACATCCTTGATTAATGCTATGAAAATCTGTAGATTGGGAGGGAATTATCAGAAACTGAAGAAACATACACAAGTAGTGACCTATACTATCAAATGAACTTAATTTCAAATATGTGCTGATGAATTGGCCAAATCATTCATCAGTTAATAATTTCTACAAATACTTTGTATCATTTCTCATGGAGCAATGCTTTTTTCCAAATCAAAGTTGAAAGTAGTGACTGTAACACAACCAAACCAAGTTTTGGGATGAAAAAGAAGGAAGCCCTCACAAGTAACATTTCTAGCTGAATGGCTTAATAGCTTAGAGCAAAAGAGGCTCCTGTAATGGCAAATATAATCAAAGGCCTGAAGGGCCTGCGAGTTGACTCGCTCGAGTCAATTTGAGCTTTTTCATACACCTGGGCACAATACCTTCATATATTCAGTTTATTTTGCATCTTAAGAGATTAAATAAATATCCATGTTCGGTTCATAAATAAAGTGTACATTGCTTTTCCTTTATAAATACAGGTTGGCACTAATATATTTTGACTGGATTCTATAATGAATTTCAGCACATTAGCTGAAGTGGTCAGTGTTATGGAATAATTTTATAGACACAGCAAATACTTTAAAAATAGATTTTCAACAACAACTAGCTGCAGCTAATGAGGGAGCAGCAGGTGTTTGTGTTCCAATTAAAGTAAATAAAAGATGGGAAGATTGACCACCTAACATTTTTGAACATATTCATACGCAGTAATTGTACATCTTACAGATATTTAAATAAAAAATTTCTTTAAAAGCATGAAGGTATAAATAATGTTACAGTATCAAAAAATTACCTCAAAAAATCACTCTAAAAAGCATGTTTTGCTAGAACTATTATCTTTGGCGTATGGATCACCTTGATGAAGTGAAAAATTTTACAGCTCTGAAACTGTTAACCCTCTGAAACGGCTATGTCGACAAGGATTAGCTCGCTACGCGAGCCAACTCAATAAAAGCACTACTGAATGAATGAAAATTATTTTCAATATCATAAACAGGAAGACAATGCTACTTTTTAACAACTGACATACAGTTCAATGAGTTTATTTGGGAAAAAAATATGTTGCTTTAAATTTATCCAATGTTGTCCGGCTTATTACATAGTGACCCTAGCTTTTGTTCAACCAAAACAGGTCAATAGATTTTGACTCAAGTTTCTGTTTGTAGCATTTGCTCTAAATAGTAGGGATCAATTCCTAAACAGCTGATTGTACAAGTGTGGAGGGTGACATATGGCCAGACAACAAGGAAATTTTGTTGTGATGCACTCTTGCTGGGGTTACATAATGCACTGACGTACTATGAAGAGACAGTGGGAAATCAGCTATGCTTAGTTAATTCTTTGACACACCTCTAATTCTGCTAATTATTCTGTGAACTGCACAATGTGCATTTTCTCTTATAATGTTTTTCACAATCAACTGTTTTATATTTCACAAGCATCTGGTTCATTTTTTCTCTTTAACTGTATAAAATTATAATAGAGTACATATATAGGCCACTAACCATGCACGTTAAATTTATTGAAAAAGTTTAAGTAGGGTGTCGAGCTATTATACATTATATACATAAGGAAAATGTAAAATATTGCCATATAAGGGATGCAAAATCATCAACTATTACTCATATCCATTATATTATATCAGTTTTACTGGAAAGTTGTTTAAATCTTACTAAAAAAAACATCCTTAGACAAAGATTTTAATTGCATGATACATATATTTGGATTTCAAATACACTTGAACTTTTATATATATGACATATATTTGTATAGTCTGATAAGGAAGTTTACATTCATAAGAAGAGACCAAAATAACTTAATTGGAAAATAAAGATCAATTTATTTCTTATTGCCCTCTACAGGTCAGAAGGTCAAATTTACAAGAGGCGATAAATAGCCCATGTACTGCTTTAAAAATAAAATGAAACTGAAGATGTATACATTTGAATACATTGGTAGGGCTGTTCCTAAAAATTGGAATAGCAGGGACATTGAAAGTGTAGACAGAGGTCTGAGGTTCCTCCCCTGATAGGAAGTTGAGGGGGTAACAAAGAGTAGCCACATGATAGTCATTATAGGCAGAGATTTATGCAAGGGAAACTCCCCGGCCCCCATGTCTTAGGTACAACTTTCCCTGAGGGTTATCTTCTCCTTTTATATAGGTGTTTGCTGTTTTAAAAATGTCAGGCCTTCTCCTTTGCAAGTATGCATACTAGCTTTTAATTGTCACAAAGAATGAGAACAGAGTAAATTCAGGATGAGGGGACACAGCCCCTGTAGCTCCTCACTACAGAAGGATACCTTATGATAACACAGCAAATTCTGGTTAAAGTGACATGCCCCCTATTGGGATACCATATGACAACAGAGTAAATTCAGGTTAAGGTGACACACCCCCTTTTCCTACTCACCACAGAAGGATACCATCCTGGGTCTTTTTGTACAGATCCTCACCGGTGGAGGACAGAGGGAGGTACTTGGCACAGTCTGGATCATCAGCCAAAGCCCTGTCCATAAAAAGTCAGAACTTAATTTTGTTATATACATAATACATGTAATACAATTTTATACTTCATATAAAATATGGTAAAATAAGTGATACATATACATGTGTATCATATAAAATTAAAAGTATTCAAAAATAAGAAGTGAATAAAAATTGTTAAAAATTTGAAAAAAATGAATCACAAATCAATCAGAAATTAAAACATGAGACCCATGAGCCACAAGGCTCTCCCAAGTAATCAGCATTTCACCTTATATTTCTTATCCTATGTGAAACTTCGATAACTTTTTATGATCCCACCCTAACCTGGGGCATGACTTCAACAAAATTAAATCTACACTACCTGAGGATGCTTCCACATCCATATGACTAATCATTGCTTTGCTTCTTTTGAGAAGGAGGAATTTAGATTTTCCATATAGATTCACAAGTGTAACTTTGATTCCCCATTGTGGCCCAATCCTTACCCTCCTACGGTCCATAACAATCCTTTCTAGACAGGTGGTTCTTCTTCAGATTTTTTAAGACATCAACCCTATTCCCCCTACCCTTTTTTAAATCATCTCCCCTTTACAGAAAATGTGGCCTTTGAATTGAACAAATCTTAACCCCCTTATACCCAAAGATGCTTTATGATAACATTCAAATTGGTTGAAATTCGTCCAGCAGTTTTGGAGAAGAGGTCAGAACTGTGAAAATTTATCAGATGGACAAATAGACAGACAGACTGTCAACATGTGATTAGTAAATCTTATTTGATCCTTCAGTTCAGGTGAGCTAAGTAAAAAAAAAATGCCTATCAGTAGCTTTCCAGTGCATTTAATTTATCAGCATAAGAAATCCTGTTTTGTACTTGAGCAAATACTTGCAGTCTACATCTGACATGATTACGGGATAATCGCTGTCAAATTCTCTAACATCTACAATTTCTAGCCATTACATTTGACAAACTTTACTAGCTTTTTTACAACAGTAAACATAGCTTACATCTTAATTTCAAAGTTGTCAATTGCAAAAGGGAATTCCTTTGAATGCACCGAATAATTCCTATACTCAGTGCAACATTAATGACATTCGTCTAGTCAGGACAGTTCAAAAGGTAAAATATTTACCACCGTACTAGAATCTTAACTCATTAATTTACTGCTTTTACATCATTAACATCAAGAAAATTAATTATAGTCTAGTGAAATTAAAATGTCACTATTTGCAGGACATTAAGACAAAACAAGCAAACAAAAAAATCTGAAATTACTGAAACTAAGAACACACTAGTTAGTCTTGTGTTGAGTTTAACACTTGTTGGAAAACAACAAAAATCAAGGTGCAAAATAAAAACAAATAATAAAAAGAGGAAATTACGTGTTCATCAAAATGTGAATGTGAAAAAACAGTAGCAAGCTAGGTTATATGTCACACATGATCTCTATTATTTGTTGCAGAGCACACTCAGCACAGCACACCAGCACACTAGTGTGCTACCTATTAATCCAGTCAGAAAATGCTTTCTCGTCCTCTTTTTTGACACTATGTGTGGTGCCTTCTACGGAAGCTTGTGACAGTCCACCTAGTGATTCCACGTTTTTCCGCGACTTGATCACGGTTTTCCAATGAACACTTTGATCGTTTTTGCTCTTCAGGTCGGCATAGATCTGTAAAAATGGTCGAGGATTATTAGACAATGTGTTACGACCCCCTACCTGTTGATCCAGTCCGCGAAGGCTTTCTGTTCCTCCTTCCTCACGGTGTGGGTGGTACCCTCCACTGAGGCCTGGGAACTCCCTCCCATCGTTTCCACATCTTTACGAGTTTGGACTTGCTTTTTAAACGTTATTCCGATATCTTTTTCCGCTTTCAAGTCAGCATACATCTATTGTTATTGTAACACAGCAAAAAAATGGTCAACATGTTAGTAATGGGCTCACTCAGAGAAAAAAATGATCATGCAATATCGATGTGATAAAGATCATACACTAAAGAAAAATTAAAATTTTACTGTAAGGCCACACCAATAAAAATATTTGTTCGTCGGACCAGTGCACTCGTATTTAAACAAAACTATACAAAGAAAAATTAAAAATTTTTCTGTTGATTTACTTTTTTTTTTAGAATCCCATGGCCACCACTACTGTTTCAAGAAATTTAAGAAATTTTAAAGTGGATTCAGTACTAAGTGATCTTATTGTTTCTAATGAAAAAGTACAACTTGAACACTAATATGTCAAATACAAGGAGTAAGTCAAGGATTGTTGGTGGCCATGACCTTATGATGAACTTTGACCTTTAACCTAAATATCTAAACCAATCAGATATTTCTTTCAAGAGTTGTAATGACCAAGATATCAAGGTCTAAATGTGCCTCTGTTCTGTTGTCTTCAGTAAATTTTTTACGTGTTGTTTGCAAAACTTGTTTGTCTTTATCTACTTGCAAACATAAATATGCACTTAATTCGTCTGAATTATCAACTTTATCTCAAAGCTATCTGTAAAGTTGTCAGCACAATAGAAGTGGTTTAAATTCCTTCCAGTCTGACATATTAAAAGCCATGTTTCACTATTGTTATATGTGAATGTGCATGAATTTATCCATTTTTTATTGCAATAAAGGTGTGAAAGCCTTAATGTCAATAATCATGTTCATTTCAAGTTAAATGCATCTTAATGCTTGTGAAAATTAAATTAAAACTCTATTTGAAATATTACAACAAACTGTGTACAAAATAAAATGCATGTGAATGACTGCACACAGAGACAGTAAAAACTTGTAATATTTATCAGTTATCAACAGAAAATCTACTTCAGCTAAACTTATCAAAATGCAATATTATCTAAAAGGAAAAACATAAGTCATTACAAAGTCCACAAGGCATTAGACATACAAAGTACCCCCGGCACTCCGTACCTGTTTGAATTCGTCGATGTCGATTTTCCCATCCTTGACCTTTGTGTCGTATTTGGCTATAAGGTCACGGACCTGGTAGCTGGGGATTTTCATTCCACACAGTTCTAGAGCATGTTGTAATTCAGAAACTTCTATAGAGCCACTGCCATCTTTGTCAATCTGTCAAAATTAGGTCAAATATTAATTACTGACCATATAGTAGGATACATTTTATCATTCTTTCTTTCTACTTGTTGCATTTTATGCCATTTCAATATCAATTCTTGAAAATGAATATGTGAAGGGGGAAAAAAAACTTTGCATATGTTAAAATATGACAACAAATAAATCAAATCAATACAGTTACTGACAAATTTTATGCATATAAATATAAATATTCACTGTGAGTTTATGCTTATTATATAAGTGTATTTTTTCACAGTGTACTTGTTACCGGTAATTATGACTAATTGACCAGACATGGTATAACAAGTTAAAAAGTTAAAAAAGTACTGCCCTGGTGTAAAATATAATTTTTATTCATCCTTTGTATATTCCTATAACCCTGTTTCATTGTATTCAACATGAAGTTAGGTGCATACAAATGAGAGATTGTTTTTAAAATTCAAAATGCTAATATACTAATGTATTTTTCAGTCCCTTAATAAAAGTTATTTTTATCCATAATTATGTAAATTTAAGTACAGAGTGTACATTTTTTCTCTTTGTTTATGTGAAAAAGTGAATATTTTGTCTTTCAAAATGTTTTACTTTAATTTACTAATTTGTTCAAACACAGTAAGGAACTATGCAGCCCCCCGGAAAAATTAATGTTAAATTTGTTGAGAGCATATAGTATGGAAACTTCCTTTAGTTCATATTAATATATAGATCTGTACATTGTGGAGGGGCAAAATGTGTGTTAAATGTGTGGTCATGTAATATTTGTCTCTAGAATAAGTTTACACCATGAGGAAGTTTTCAAAGTTTAACCATGGCAAGTTTAACAGGGGAAACACTACTTTAAAAACCAATTTTATAAACAAGGAAACTGAACAAGGGTATATTGTATCATCATAAACGGGCCTTATAGGTCACCTGAGTATTGTGTAACAACTTTCAAACAATTAAATTTGGTTTGTGCTTTAAACCAGAGGCCATGAAATTCAATTCACAATCTACAATTTTGAAAGAGGCACCATTGCTTATCATAATTATTAACTTAGCTTACTCTATTTACTTAATACCCAGAGGTAGATCAGAGTAACACAGAAAATACTTCCATTTTATACCCAGTTGTGTTCACCCAAAGGAACCACTGATCCATGGGCCACATACCAGTATTTCAAAATTTTGAAAATGTTGTCATAAAATGGTTGATTAATACCAAAGAGGAGATTTCAAAGCATTAATTTATTTTCAGACTATGTAACCCCCCCCCCCCCCCAACCCCTTGACTCTGGAGGCATAAAAAAACCACTTTGCTAGATACACCATTTCAATTCTATACTTGGGTCACAAAACCCAGAAGCAAAGGAAAACCCAGAAGCAAAGGAAAATATTTTCAAAGAATTAATGCATTTTTACTATATAATCTATAGAGCCCCGCCCTAACACCAGAACCCCTGACCCTGGGGCCATAAAATTCACAATTTTGGAAGAGGCACTGTTGTTTATCATAACTATGTGCTTAGTTAGTTTATTTAATACCCAGCTGTCAGAGAAGAAAATTTTCAAAGAATAAATGCATTTTTACTATATAATCAATAGAGCCCCGCCCTAACACCAGAAACCCTGACCCTGGGGCCATAAAATTCACAAATCTGGAAGAGGCACTCTTGCTCATTATAACTATGTGCTTAGTTGGTTTATTTAATATCCAGGAGCAGAAAAGAAGATTTTCAAAGAAATAATGCATTTTTACTATATAATCTATGACCCCGCCCTAACAAGAACCCCTGACCCTGGGGCCATAAAATTCACAAATCTGGAAGAGATTCTCTGCTCATTATAACTATGTGCTTGATTAGTTTGTTAAATATCCAGGAACAGAGAAGATTTTCAAAAAATTTATGCATTTTCACTATATAATCTATAAAGCCCCGCCCTAACACCAGAAACCCTGACCCTGGGGCCAGAAAATTCACAAATCTGGAAGAGATACTCTTGCTCACCTTAACTATGTGCTTAGTTAGTTTATTTATACCCAGAAAAAAAAGATTTTCAATAGAAATAATGTATTTTCACTGTATAATCAATAGAGCCCCGCCCTAACACCAGAACCCCTAACCCTGGGACCATAAAATTCACAATTTTGGAAGAGGCACTCTTGCTCATCGTAACTATGTACTTTGTATATTTAATACCCAGGATCAGAAAAGAAGATTTTCAAAGAAATAATGCATTTTCACTATATAATCTATTGAGCCCCGCCCTAGCACTAGAACCCCTGGGGCCATGAATTTCACAATTTTGGTAGAGGACTCAATGCTCATTACATTCATGCCAACAGTTTGCCTGCTTGATGTCCAGGAGTAAAGAAGAAGATTTTTAAAGATTGCAATAATTTTAGTGGTTTTGGCCCCACCCCTCAGGCCCCAGGGGGGCAGGGACCATGAAATTCACAATTTTTGTTCCCCTCCATCCATAGATACTGTATATCACTTTTAACTATTATTAAGAAGATCCTGTCGATTGTAGACGAGGACAATGAGTCGAGCTACTTAGGATCCTCTTACGAGTGAGTCAAATAGATTACTCAGAAGTTGAATCCTTGCCACATATTAAAGCCCTACACACTCCTTGACCATAAGATCAAACCAATGACAAAATATTTGACAGACGGAGCACATAACCCCAGGTTTATAAACACCGATGACCAAATATTGGACGGACAGAGCACATAACCCCAGGTTTTATCAACACCGCAGATGTACGACAAATGCCTTAAACTATTGCACGTAAATTATATTTATAACCCATAATACCAATTAGTACACACTATATAAACTCTTGAAGATAAAGAATACATATGTCCCTTGGGCCATAGACCTGATGTGTTTGTTTATAAGTTGATGACACCGAAAAAAGGTCAATAAAACGTCTTTATGACTTCATGAATAATAAAGCAGCCATAGCTGAATGGTACATAAAACATCTGAAGCAAGACCTGATTGCTGGAATGTGAAGCCATCATTTCTTAACTTCTTCTTGTCACTTTTTAAGTGATGGTGCAAGTATTTTTTTTCACTAAAGAACTGCAGTAAGATTTTTTTTAGCACTTGTGAAAATACAAATGGCAAAAGCCTTGTTTGTTGGTTAAACATATGATTTCTACGGTAAATCTTTGATGTTGGTGGTAATTTCATCTGCTGGGTGTTGACTGATTAAATGGTTACTGGACAACACAAGGGACCATTCTTTCTGAGTATTTACACAACTAATTCTTCCATGAATAGAGAGATTAAATGCAGCAGTCTTCTCAACTGTCAACAGCTCCATGATAGATTGGGTCGATCTATTCTACAAAGTAAACAAGTCTCTCCAAAAATAAACGACACATACCCAGTCACCCACTAACATGGTCATGACATTCTTACAAAAATCTGTCCTTTTAGACCCTAAAACTCTCTGATTGTACAAGACTACCTCATTCACTCCAAGAGGTGCCGATAATTTTCACAATGGTTAGCATGTCGTTGGAAAAAAAAAGCTTCACATTATCATGTATATGGATAGTAAGTTTTACATCGACCTTACAATCTGACCTTGGCATGCCGACTATGTGATTTACAATTAACAGTGCTATATGCCTACGTCTGCTGACTTTGCTGTATTTAAAAATGCATACCTGGCAGTAATTTTCCACCTGTACTTATGAGTCTGTTCTGCACTTACTGCTTATATATAGACAAATTTCTTTTTTCACCCCTCTGTATATGTTAATTGCCTACATTTGATTATACTCCCTTATTCAACCCTTCGATGCATTCATTTACACCAACAGGTTAAAGTTTCAGGGCTGGTAACCTAATATGTTTATAAGATGCTAGTGTCAAATATTCATGAACCTTAATCTAACCCAAATACACAACAGATTGCAACCTATTCACATTAGGGAAATCTTTAATTTTGCAAATTTGGCCCATCCACGCATGCATGGTTTTCATATCAATCAATGGCTCAGTGTTTTAAGTGCCCTGGACCTTTAATGATTGAAATCAATATTAAAGGAGATTTATCAGTTATCTGGAGATGTTAACTTATTTACGGTGTATATGTTGACACATTATCATATGTCCTCAGTATTATCCCAAACAGACCTCATCTCACAATGGAGTGTTAACCCAAATCGGGGTTATGCATGCAATCTTACATTATGTGTCCTACTTCTTAGACCGAGAGAGGCAAAATCAAAACCTGTTTGACAACTTTAAAAGCCTTTCATCACCTACAACTGCCATTAGACATAACACACCTTTACTGCAAAAATATTTTCAGAGCTTAGACGGTTTATAGTACTACAGTTTGTACACAGGTTGTAACGTTTCTGACCTCATAACTGAATTTAAGGAATGATGGGATGTTTTAAATTGTGTTTCACTTTGTCAGAAGACTTATTCGACAACTTTTATTAGTATTTGTTCAGGAATTTTTATAAGCTCTTTTACTACGGGCAGCACCTCTTTTCAGAAACAGCATTTAAATGAATAAATGATATGCCAATCACACCTCTAACACATGAATGAACAGGATTACAATCATGTACTATAGTAGAATATCTACTATGGTGCAGGGTTTATAGCGTAAATGTCCCAAGACACTACTACATAAAACATAAAAAAAATGAAGGTGGGGTCCAAATAAGCAATAAATGAAGATACACTTCTATCTCTTCTACATAAAAAATTGAATTAAATTTTGTCACAAGACTTCCAGATTAGGTTATTTAAAATTCCAAGACGATCGATCATATCCATGTGCCATTCATCAAAGCTTGCACACACCTACGTAGGGTATTGGAACATACATTTATTGTGTCACAAATGCCATCTTCACCAAATATATCAGGAGCTCATACAAACATGAACCCTTCCAACGCCCAAAATCGAACATTTTGTCCCCTCCTTTAAATCCAAATTCTTTTTTAACTCTTGGCCCACACAAAATTTACCCCCAAATCTTTGCTCCCTGTGGAAAAATTCCAATACAAACATTTAATATAAGCTGATAAGACAAATTTCATACACTCTCTGGAGTTTGCTTACCAGTGGATTATCACATTTAAGGCATTTATATTTTCAAGGTGCTGATTCTTTTAATTTTACAATTGGTTTATTCTCAACACTTTTGTTATATGGAAGTAAAAAATGTGTACTTTATAACTGTAATATCAAAATAACAGAAAAACAAGATGATTTAAAATCAACTCTGACAAAGTGCATCAGTTTATATTTACGTTATGCAGTGTATATATATCATTCTTTTATTATGTCTCTAGCCCACAATATGACAGGAAGTTTTATAATAGAGGATGAAGACAAGGAAAAAATCACACACTTGAAAACAAGAGTTCTAACAACTCAGACCCTTGACCCATCTATAAGACACAATATGCGCATCCCCCTAATCGAATCCACTTGACCAGAGTAGCGTCAGAAAGGAAACGGAAAACCACTGACCGTACAGCTTCCTGTATCCTGTCTCCATGTTTACATACATCTTCCTCTCTCAAACAGTAAAACTACAGTATACAAGTTTAGCTTTTAAAAAAAGCTTAGAGAGTCAGCCAGTGGATTTTTCTTATCTGTGATAATGTTTTGAAGAATACTACGGTACTGAAAAAAATGCATTATACCGGTATTGCACGTTTGGTCTCTTAATCAAAAGGCAGATTTAATGTAATAATAATTTAAGTTCAATTTCACACAACATAATTCCATGAAATTATAAACCAATCTCATCGGATCTAAAGGAGTTTAATTTATGAGGATAGGGGACATAGCAGTTTTAACAATCCCGCGGCCACCAAACCTCGTAAGCTTTACTATCACCCTGTTAGAGTTGTCATGTTGCAGGTTGAATCACTCAGTGCAACTGTGTTTAAACAACAAAGACACCTTTGCCCCTGCGATAAAGTAACAGCCATACTGAACCCTTAATTGAGAATATCAATAAAGGGCCACTTAAATACATGTAACAAGTACGTACATTTTCTAGTACTTTTGAATTAGAAAAATTTCATTCAAACAGGTAACATGTAAGCTTTGTTTAGGCTTATTTTTGCATAATTTAAGACACGGGTATTTTTTATTTAAGTTTGTTAACTATCACCACTTTAATTTGACCTAGCTAGCTGAATTTAAACTTGAAACTTAAAAAAAGTAGAATTGAAACAAAATAAACAACACGATGACTGGTAAAGAAATTCATTTATCAAACCTCTATAACGTAAGAAAACTATAAATCCATTAATCTGATTGCCACAACATAAATAGTTTCATTCACCATGTTCACTAAACAAACCTAATTCAGAGAATCTGTGTCTCCCACTTAGGAAAAAAAGCATGGATTGCGCAGATCTATTAAAAAAAAAAAGAAAAAAAAAAAAAAGAGGGGGTGGGAGTTGGTCACGGGGCCATATGGTGGATCGAGTTATGGTATAAAATTTGATTGTAAAACGCAAAAATATTTCTTTTGATATTGACTGGAAATGAAAGTTTTACACGCACTCACACAGAGATGTGAATTTATTACCTTGACCTTTGAACGTCAAAATAAATCTATAGGTGTCTTCCTTTCAGCATAGGTTGTTGTGCTGGAAAATTTCATTTCTAAAGCTCAAGGGCTTATCGAGATTTTGCACGGACACAAAAGTGTTCAAACAGACATAATTTTGATTTCATTACCTTGACCATTGACTTTTTTACCTCAAAATCAAGAGGGGTTTTCCATAGTAAGTTGTGTAAAATTTTACAACAAAAGCTCAAGGCCTTCTCGAAATATTTCAAGGAATTGAAAGTGTTACAGACAGAACTACAGACAGGGGCACGGAAGGACAGGCAGACCGAAATAAAATAATATCCTCCACTTCCAGCGGGGGACATTACAAACGAGCAAGCTCAGCCAGTTGTGTCTCTTCTCGAAGTATCCGTTGTATGCGCTAACAAGTCAGTTCACTAAATTGCATCGGGATCGAAATGATGTTATTAATGAAAACGAAAGTAAAATTAATAAAAACTGAAAAACTTCAAAATCTCTATTAAACCAATGTTTATGTCGTAGATTTAAATACATAAATAAAATAACTTCAACACACTTTACAAAAGACCTTCAATTAACGCGTCAAACACTGTGCGATATGAATTCATACAACTGTATGCTTAACTGCGTAGAACACATTTCACGATCAGATGCGAACCAGTTTAATTACTGCGAACGAGGTTTTAAAAACTGTGAAGTAGGATTGTACAGAAAGGTTCTAGAAACAAATAAGCATAAATGACTTTCTTATTTAAGTTGAATTTAAATTTACAGATTACCGTGGTGTTAAATAGGGATTTCTTTGTTTAATCTATACTGATTTTACTGAAATGAAATTAGCTAGAGTTATTTGCTGCAGAACTACCTCCCAGAATTCCAAAACGCGCAAGCGCATTTGAAGTTCTTCGTACCATAACTAGTCAGCCCGCGGGCTGACTAACAACATAAAAACCTGCTCTTCCTTTCTGACTTTTTATTAATATAGCTGTCAACTCTTGCTAATGGGTAAACTTTCTGTCTTGTGTGTATTGGGACAACTGTAGATTTAACACATTAATAGGACCACAAATATTCTGTCATTAAGAGCAGTGGTTCATTAATTTTGTAAAAGAGTGAATTCTTTCTACTTCTACTGATTCTATGACCCAGTATCTGATTAAATCTTCACAACCTTTTAACATGTCCATATTCTGAGTTTTTCTCTCCACACCTACTTAACAGGTAAGGCTATCATCACTGTACCCTCTCCTACACATAGGAATTCACCAAATTTACACTGACAAACTCGACAAACATACGACTTCTTAATGGCAGGCAAACCAAACAGACAAACCTCCTGGAATAAGTTTGTTCCTCCCCGAGTTTACGATTGCTGTCTTCGATACAAAGTGATGGGCTACCTGTCATTTGTCTGACGGTGGTCATCTTACGATCCATGCTAACCTTGTGTCAATGTTTTTTACCACTCGGAGACCCTTCTGTTTGTCCGCTGTCATCTTGCTTCCAAGTACACCAATACAACCACTCCATGAGTGAATGTCTGGGGAATTTATTGCATTTGCTGCCTGGACAAATTCTATCTCTCATGATTTACCTGAATTGGTTTCCATTGGGTGTTAAAAGGACAAATAAAGTTTCATGCGTTATTTGTTTACCCGTACTTTTATATGAAATTATGACAAGCTTTTGAAAGAAAGCTAATATCATAAATATATGTCAGAGTTGAACTTTTATGCATTGCAATGAAAAAGTTTGCTTTTACTTTGTAAATGTAAAGAATGTTACAATGGGAAGGACATGTTCACAATCGAATTAATCCATAAATTATAATACAGGATGTAATTATCATATAGAACTATTATACAATATGGAAATCAATGCAATGTTGTTAACACATAAGGATGGAATCAGGATGCAGGCAAATCACTGACACAAGCATCAATATAGCACCTATTATGAACTCAAACATCCTCTCTCTGATACTTTTAGGAAAGTTCTTCCTTTAGCTTGTCTGAACAATATCCCCTCCCTCCTTCCAACTGGCTTAACATGGTATGGAAATTTGTTGCAGGGGATGCTCACTCCTCCATGGCACCTGATCCCACCTCTGATATAATGAAGGTCCATGTTTGCTCTGATCCAGTTTTGTAAAGTTTAATGGGATTTTGAGCTAGAGTACGGTTCGTGATCTCCACATATTTCATTGTTTCTGTTTCCTATTTTAGTAGTTTATATTGATGCATAGAAATTTTGTTTTTCCTTGTCACAAAAAATATTTCCTTGAAGATTATTAACTTATTATTCTGTGAGGGAAAAAATAATTACGTAAAGCTATCTTCCCTCTCTCAGCCTGCTAACTTCACACAAATAAGAAGCTTAGTGTGTCATTTCCTTGTGGACTTATAAGCTAATTAAAATACAATACAGAATGTGGGAAAGGGAAATAACTACAGGGAAATGGTGTTTATCCAACAAGTCAGTAAACATAGACATTCAATATAGTTTTTACAATAATTTTCTCTGATCAAATAGTGCAAGTATACTAAATGTACATGTAGATGCGCAAAACACATGTGCAAATCAATGTAACTGCCTCTAACAAGAAAGATCACTTGATAAACAATAAATGTATTATTTGCCTTGATCAGATTTTTAATGTACGTGTTTAGCCCTGGTGTAGACAGTACATCTGTTTTCTCAGAGTCAGAAGACATATACATGCATGGGTCACCTTTACACCTTGTTACTGACAAAAAAGCATCCATCATTATTGACAGGTATAGACTTTCCATTTATCTGTATATATACACATATTTAGCCCAACATCAATGATCCATGAAGTTTCTTTTTCATAAATCTATTATTATTGAATTATTTAAAGAGATACTGGGTTTTACATTACATTCAGTTACGCAATGTTTTAGTGATTATGAGGACAAAGTTAAAATATGTAGAAATCATGGACATTTAAAGGATTAACATTATGTAACAAACCTTACAAATCTGCGTTTTGTTACTTGTCTAATTGAGAATATAGTCCAACTCATACAACTAACACCATTTTCAAATAGAAATGAATGGCAATTAAGGATAGAGTACTTTAAAATTCATAAAGGGGTATACAATATTCTTTTTCTCAGAAATCACCTGTACTTATTCATTGTCATGCCTCTTGCTTGACATGCATGTTAGTTACTGCAAATTATGAAAGATCTGATAAGATACCAAAACCAGATGACTGAAAACCCCAAACACTTTGGAAAAGCCAAAATATATATCTGCAAATGTTCACAGCAAGTGTGCAACAAAAGACCAACTCCATGCTTTATTCATTAATAAAATCCAGACTTGAAACATTTGTACTTTCAGATTACATTACCGGTGAAATGGCATGAGTTGTGATAACGGTTTCTTTGAGTTTAATACAGTATGATGTAAAAACACAACTTCTTGCCATCTCGAATTTCCAAAGTTTACGTTTGACATCACAAGAATGACAACAAAAAATATGGCTACCCCCTTTCACCGGCCTGGAGCAAGGGAACTCCAAAACACAGTCATGGCCGCTACGAAGGATATCTGGTGACAATCGAAATAAATGGTTACTTACCGTGTTAAATGTTTCCATTAACTCGACCAGTTGATCATCTGTAATTGTTAAAGTTTGTCGGATCGACATCTTGAAAGTTTTAGGACTGTCTCAGTCTGTGCTCTAGTAGTAAGGGTGGGACTGTGATGTCACGTGATAACAAGCGGAAGAAGTCAGGGAGGTCCTAAAAGGGGAAGAAGAGCTCCTCAAAAGCCGTTTTAATACTTCTTACCTTATACGGAAAATCTTTCTTTTTTTTTTTTTTTAAAAAGCATTTGTGTAAATTTTATTTTTATTTGATACAAAATCAGAAGATATATATAAAATTTTATTTTTTGTTTTAAATATAGTTGATGACCAAATAAGGTAATCTTTAAATTGGCACAACATGAATCACTCACCGTACAAAAGTTCTCATTAGACATACATCAAGACAAAAAATACTGCGAAATATCTACTGAAAACCAAAAACCACACGTCTTCATCTTATTGTTTTATCAGGTGAAATTTTCAGAAACTTAACGATATCTTACAAAGTTAACATAAAAATTTCAAAAGCGTTTTCTGAAAGTATCTCTAGAATTCTGATATATTTTTCAAATTAACATGATTAAAAACTTGAATCAATTATTAAATGTGAAAACCAAGTAGAGAGAAAAAACTTACCGTATTTATATCTCTTATATTGTAAATGCTTCTTTCAAGATTAACTTGCGAAAATGAGTCAGGCATATTCTAACTGAATCATACACACACACACTCTCTCTCTCTCTCGTTTTTAATGCACACAACCTTATTTTATCTATTTCTTAGCAGTTTTCATTCATTTTTCCTTTGATATTCCACGAGAATTTTCGCTGCCCGATCGGATGATGTTCAAGTAACAGGCTTATAATGGGTTTGATTTTTTTTTAAATTTATCATTCTTTCTTCATTTATATTTGTTTCAAAATTGCAATTCCATGATACATGCAAATATTTGGGGAAAATAGCTTTTATCAAAGACATAATTATTTATAATTTTGTTTTTATTATGTTCGTTTCCTTTTTTCCATGCGTATATGACAAAATATACATGTATTTTCCATGCTGGTTTCAAGCTCATATAAAGAGAAGCAACTCTTACCATACATTTGGAGTGACACCTCTCCTAACATCGTCGGAAACCAGATCGACCGTGGGTTTCCGACGATGCTCTCCTAAATGCCTTCGTGTAAATAATCTATATATCTTCAACGGAAAATTATTTCCTTCGAAAGTTTATGTAAGAAAAGATCGAAGTATTTTCCTTTTAACAAGCTGAATCAGTTAAACTGGGTGTTTTCCTTTAAAAAAAAAATGCACAAAACATTCGTTTTTGAAGGGGAGGGGGGTAATTGACAACGTAGTAAACATACAAAAGTTAAAATGATTTTGTCTTACCCTTATTTCCTTGAAACATACACAGAATCTTTATTACATAGTGTGAGTGTCTGCATCTCCTATTTTACATTTTGATGAGACATACCAGTACATGTATTATATTTGATGTTTCCAATAACAAAACTGAACACTTTCTTTCATATTCTGACGGGTATCCATCTCAAGTCTTTCTTTATCATTAAATTAAAGTTACCGAGACCTGTGTACCTCCTTTTTCTTTCTTTCTTTCTTTCTTTCTTTTTTTTTTACATTTTGGTAAGACACCTATCTGGGGTTTCAAATGGCCATTTTTAAAAAAATAATATTGGGGGGTACATACCATCTTTAATCCACAACTCACTCCTCCAATATCATTGAGTAAAATTTCAGGAGACTTAAACAAAATCTTTATTACACAGTGCCATTGTGCTTCTCCTATTTAATAAACTTTTGATCGGACTTTTATTTACATGTATATTTAGTGTACAGCAAAGGCAAATTATGGACATTGCCACTTTACTCATTACAAGAACGTTAGACATTTTATTTGTGAGCTCATTGCTCACTGTCCCTCTGTATTATATACTGGTAGCTTAATTTAGGAAATATGATGCTGCGTCCTACAGAAAATTATACAGAAACTATCAATATATATTTCTAAATTTGACATGTTTTGAAACGACAATTTAAAAAACAAAAAAAAAAACAAACAAAAAAAACAAAAAAGCAAAAAACAAACAAAAAAAAACAAACAAACAAACAAAACAAAACAAAAACAAAAAAAAACAAATATTTTTATTATAGTTTTTTAATGTGTTTAAACAATTTTAATTTATCAAGAAAATTCAATTTTTTGTCCCTTCATCAGCAAAACTTTATTAAAACGACGTAAATTTATTTTAACTTACTGCATAATTCATAATTTCGTTTTAAGAAGAGAAAGAAATCGATGTTAGGCCATCTTTAAAAAATTGTTTGGTTGCCCTCCCGAATGACTGACTAAAATGGCCGGACTCAAAGCTTCTTATTTTTTACATTGCAGGACATGCTGTTTTTTCTCTTTATTGTTCATATCCCGTCAACAAATATGTTAACATTTTTCTGGAAAAAAGACTTTTTACACCTATACCTACCGACCCAATAATTTTACTCTGAGTGGGGGAGAGGACAAACAAACCTTATTTTAAAGATGACCTAATGGATAATACATTGCAAATCATGCTAAATGTGCGTACTGTGTGTGTCTTTCTGAGCTTGTCACTCTCGCTTTCAGCTCTGTTCCTGGCTAGCAGTTCGCTGCGAAAGAGTAAGCAAAATTTGTAATTGTTCAATGCTTAGTATCTAAAGCTTCTCCACAGTTAGACCTATGTGGCCCGTAATGATATATGGGACTCCCCAGATAGGGTCCCCTCCAAGGCTGCAGATGGTTATTGGGTGCCTTAGGACCCCACGCAGAACCGCAAAGTCTTGGAGGAAACTAGGCCCCTAGATGCACGGTATGCACTGTCCAACGGTGATTGGATATGTCCTTCTACCTGCAAACGTAGTTCACAGCTATAGATAAATAGTTTCACTGCTTTGACGATGGCTTAGGAAATTCACAATCAACCGAAGAGGAAAAAACCCAGGCAAAATAATTAAGAGAGGAAACTCGAATAAAAATCTGGAAAGAATGGCTTCATCAGCTGAGGAAGACAACCTTGATTACAAATCCCTGGTTCTTCAGCTCCGAGGTTGAGCAAGAACATAACCCCTCCTCGTGAAATCTGCTCGATTACGAATACGAGTGCCAGGATATTTCATCTTTTCTCGAGGCATCACCATACCAGCAGCAATCTGCATACATGAATAAAACCAATGAAAGTCAAACGGAAGCTGGTAGTGTGAAGTGTATACTGAGCAAGAGAACCAACTAACCATCGCTTTCTGGAATATTTCTACCATATACGAGGCAGGAAAGCAGGTTCAAGTGGTAAGAGAGATGAAGAACAGCAAACTACACATAATGGGAGCAAGTGAATGCAAATGGACGGATTTTGGGAAGAACATGACAAATGTTTGTGAAGCAATCAGACTCAGGCAGGAAAGCTTGTAGACATCATGAGGGCCGGGATAGCAATTATTCTGAGTAAAGTGCACAGAAGTCAGGTCCTCGTGAAAGAATGATAAGAGCAAGACTCAACACGAAACCTACGAAAACATCTATCATACAAGTCTACTCTCCTACAAATGAGGCAGACATCGACTTCTATGATGCACCACAGACTGAGCTAGAAAATATTCCAAAGCACTATGTAACTACCATCGTGGAAGTTTTTAATGCAAAAGTAGGCCAAGACAACACCGGGTATAAAAGAGCCATGGGAAAATTATGATGACTGTGGTACATGTACAATGTATAAGAATGGTGAACATCGGGCAGAGTTTTGTAGTAACAACAAATTGGTAATAGCTTGGTGGAACTTTATTCCAACAAACAGAAATACTAGAACACAAGCTAAAATGGGTATCAAATGGAGGAATAGACAAGAATTAATTAAATAAACCAAATTATTATAAATGGTTAATGGAAACGATCTCTTCAGGATGTGAGAGTAAGACGAAGCGCAGATATAAGCAATGATACGACGTAGTTCCTGCAGACATTTTAAACTTAAGCTGATATAAAAACAGTACCCAAATACAACAGGAAAAGATTTGACACTGGCAAACTACCTAGCAAGATTTTAGATTTAGGCTAACAAACAGTTTCCATATACATGTACTAGTATTATAAGGCGGTGATATAGAGGAAGAACAGATAGACGAACAGTGGCAACAAGAGGCCCAGGGACCACATCGCTCACCTGAGCAAATCGGCTAGGAAAAAGCACAAATCAGATCACAACTGAAAAGTTTACTGAAGGGGGGTGGGGGTCGGGGTGGGGGCTTGAATTTTAATACTACTTGAGAATGCCTTCATATTAATACAGCATATAGCTTTGCTTTTCTTAATTAAAAGATTTTTTTTTAATTTTCTTCCTATATATAACTTCATAATAATTTGAATTTGATTCCCCATTGTTTCCGTCCCTACCCCAAAGGGCCATGATTTGAATAATTTAAATCTTCAATGCATGAGGTGGCTTACATATCAATATGACTAAACAAAGCTTTTCTTTTCTTGGGATTTTCCCATTAAATTGGCTTTATTTTTCTACACTACCCGAAAATACTTCCATATAAATACTACTTTCACTAATCATGTCTTTGCTATTCTTGAGATGGAGATTTTTTAAAAATATATTTTAATTAAAACTTGGATCCCCAATTGCAACCACACCCAATCCCTGGGGGTTATGATTTGAACAAACTTCAATCTACACTACATGAAGATGATTCCATATAAATTTAACTAATCATGGCTTTGAAGTACTTGAGAAGACGATTTTAAAAGATTTCCCTATATACCCGGTACTCCTATGTAAAACTTTGATCAGCCATTTTGGCCCCACCCTACTCCCGGGGGTCATGATTTGAACAAATTTGAATCTACACTACCTGAGGATGCTCCCATATGAGTTTTACCTTTCTTGGCCCAGTGGTTCTTGAGGAGAAGATTTTTTAAAAATGCCATTAATTTTTCACTAATTCATTATTATCTCCCCTTGGAAGAGGATGTGGCTCTTCATTTGAACAAACTGGAATCCCCTTCACCTAAGGATACTTTGTGGCAAGTTTGGTTAAAATTGGCCCAGTGGTTCTTGAGAAGAAGATGAAAATGTGAAAAGTTTACGACAACGACAACGCCAATAACGACGACAACGACGACAACAGACAACGGACAAATTTTGATCAGAAAAGCTCACTTGAGCCTTCGGCTCAGGTGAGCTAAAAAGTAAAGCATACGTAAAACAAAGCAAGCAGGAGAATTACCGGTATAAAGAAAGGATATAATACCAGGTACATGGACAACAGAAAAGAACTAAAGAAGAGATTGTGTAACACACATTCGCAGAGAATCAAAGAAAAATTGAGAGAGCAATGCGCAAAATTTAACAGAGAAGTAAAGAAGGCCACAAAAAGGTACCGTAAGAACTTCATTGAAAATATGGCAAAAGAAGCTGAAAACGCAGCATCAGAACAGAGGATGGGTGATGTTTATCAGATCACCAAGAAGCTACGTGGACAAAAAAAAAAAGAAATGCATGTATGTCAGTAAGAGACAAGCAGGGCAAAATGATTACATTTGAGAAAGAGCAAGAATAAAGACCAAAAAAAAAAAAAAAAAAAAAAAAAAAAGAAACCAAACAAATAAACAAACACCATTTTGAAGAGATACTGAACCGCCCAGATCTAAACAGTATAGTAGAAATGTCGGGAGCATACATCGACATAGAAATAGCCACGGTAATTAAGAGCTTAATAAACAATATAGCACCTGGGGATGACAACTTCCAAGCTGAAATCTTTAAAACAGACCCTGTTCTAGCAGCAAATATTCTTCGTCCTCTTTTCCTGCAAGATATTTATTATTGAAGTACAAGATGATACCATCAATACGTATAGTGCTAAATGCTTGAGGATGACAAACTTTCAAGTATTCTTAAGTGCCTCAGGAAGATCTTGAGGACTTTTTCTCAGCAAAACGTACCAACAAAAATCTACGAAAAAAAAAAACGAAAAATAACTTATTTGATGGAGTTGGATATTGGCCATATCATTAGAAAGTCAACCAACAATATCACAAAAGTGGCACAAGAAGGGAAAAGGAGAAAAGGCAGACCAGAATAAAAACATGGACGGAAAAGAACTACAGGTCATGAATCTTACTTAGGGAGAAGCGGAGAGAAAAGCCAAAAACACAGAAGAATGGAATTTCCTAGTCCATGCCCTATATGCGTCCGGATGCAACAAGAACCAGGTAATTAGGTAAATTGCAGATTCTGTAAAGAAATAATTTTCATTTTCGAGTTCGACTTTATATGTATCTTTATTATGTATAATTATATACAACTGTGATGTGGGATAAAGCAATCTTATATTGAAAAAAAAAAATTTTCTCGTTATTTCGGGTTCAAAGGTTTTATTTGTACCAACAAATTCCATTACTTGTTTTTTATGTTAACATTATTTGGAAATGTGTTTAAAAAGGTTTTATTTGCGCGTGGTGCGTGTGCTCTAGAGTTGCGAAGTAAGGAGTCAATTTTTACGTTGCGGGTTCGAATCCCACTGTGGGACATAGAGATTGGTCCTTCGGATGATACCGTATAAACCGAGGTCCTGCGAAGGTGATGGCACGGAAAAAATACCTCAATGGCCTTAAGTCCCGAGTATATGACAAAATTTGTAGCTCTCCATCGGCAGGTGTAGGTGATTCAGAATGCGTGAAAAATTCTCGAGAGGGACGATAAACAACATACAAATAACAAGAAAAAAACGGAAGACAAAAATTTGAAATAATGAATTCTTAACTACGTTAATTTAAATTTTATTCAATCTAATTCAAATTAAATTCTCCCGTATTTTGTTACATGTATATAGCAAAAATGTCAATGTCCAGATCCTCTATGGCTTTCGGTATGACAACTGTCTCATCAGATGATGGTCGATTAAGTACTTTGCGGAAGTGTTCAGCAGCCCATCTCTCTTCTTGTACTTTTTCTGTTGTCAGCAGTGTTCCGTGTTTGTTCTTGATATATCCTCCTGTGTTTCCTCTAAATTTACCACACACTCGTTTTGTGATCTTGTACGCTCTCCCCGTACTGCGACTTCCTCTGCCTCAGCTGCAAGTAGGTCCATTGCTTATCTCTGGTCACGGCGTGCAAGCTTCTTGACTCTTTTGATGGTCTCACTATACAGCTCATCTTACCTCTCACGCAGTCGCGGGGATGTGATTTGCAGCATCTTTTTCTTGAATTCCGTTCTCTCCTCTATAGCAATCAGAGTCTACCGCGAGATACAGTCTCTGTTGGTTTTTCTCTTGCGAAGGCCTAGTTTCTCTTTGTTGCTTTCAGTGTACAATTGGGCCTTTTGTTTTCATGTGTTGTCCACAATGGTTTCCTCACCTTCATCCGTTTCTGTCTTGCAAGATTTCGAATCTATTCCTTAAATCGCTGATTAATTAAGACAGCTTTCACGGTGTTTTCCCTCAGTCTCTGAATGTCAAAACGCGCTTAAGGTTAGACCTTACGTCAGTTTTTTCACGCAGTTTGATCTTAATGAATGCTGTCACCAGGTGGTGGTCGCTGCTTTCGTCTGCACTCCGCTTGACCCTAACATCTAATAAAAAGCGTTTTCACATGCCATTGATCATCAGATGGTCAGTGTGGTTCTTGTCTCTTCCATTTGGTGAATTCCAGGTCAGCTTGTGGATATCACGTGAAAGGGTTCCTCCTATCACTAAGTTATTCATAGCACAGAACTCCACCAGTTTTTTGCCATTGTCGTTCCTGGTCTTAACCCCATGCTTTTCCATTTTTCTTTCATAGTCGATGCTGTCCTTCCCAACCTTAGCATTGAGGTCCCCACTAACCCACCGACTATGAGATAATGGATGCAGTCAAGACCTTTAAGAACGGGAAGTCACCAGGGCGTGACGATCTTGAGGCAGAGCTATTTAAAGCAGACCCTGGAATAGCAGCCACATCCTCCAACCACTGTTCACAGCTGTACCTGATGACTGGCTAAAAGGAGTGATTGTCAGGATCCCATGCAAAGAAAAGAACCGTGAGCGATTGCAACAAATGGAGGGGAATCACTCTATTGTCCTTGAAAATTAAGATCCTGGCCAAGATAATCATCAAAATAATGCCAAATACTGTTGACGCTGTATTGAGGAAAGAACAAGCAGGATTAAGGAAACAGTGAGGATGTACTAACCAGACCTTTGCATTCCGCAACGTCATAGAGCAGTGCACAGAGCAAGTGGCAGAGACAACTGTATGTAAACTTCGTGGACTTTGAAAAGACATTCGATAGCATGCACCGAAAGAGCCTTTGCATGGAGCATCATATGTCATTATGGTATTCTATTCAAACTGGTCCACATGATAAAGAGATTTTATAACAACTTCAGAGGCTCAGTAGGACACAGTGACACCCTCTTCTATGTTTAAACCGGAGCCAGTCAAGAATGCATAATGTCTGAAGTACTAGTATAACTCGACTTGGTCAACGATTGGTTCATACGGAAGACAACAGATCTAGAAGACTCCCGGGATCCGCTGGAGCCTATTCTCAAAATTGGAGGATCTGGCCTGGGGGCCATAAAACTTAGACGAGCTCACTTTTGATCTCAGTCTCACATTTCCATTTAATATTCCTTTGGTAAAAGTGAGACTGAGATAAAAAGTGAGTTCGTCTAAGTTTTATGGCCCCCAGGCCTGGACTTTGCGGATGTCCTTGCGCTAATGAAACACACATGAACATATCCAAGAGAAGATCAACAGACTGCAAACCTACAGACAGCAGATGGGGCTACGCATCAGTACGAAGAAGACGTAGACAATGACGCCTAATTTGTTGACCCCCCCCCGGTCATTATTATACCCCCCGCTTGAAAAGCGGGAGGGTATATAGTAATCGTTAATTCCGTCCGTCTGTACGTCTGTCCGTCCGTCCGTCTGTCTGTCCTTCCGTCCGTCTGTTACGCTTTGGGTTACCCATCTCTTATCCGCAACTCCTCTCATACCACTGAATGAAATTTGATGAAACTTTCACAGAATCTTTATTAAATATTGCCATTGTGCACCTCCTATTTAACTTTTTGATCTGACACATATTTTGGGTTTCCCAGCCACAGCAAAACATGGACTTTGCAATTATAACTATATGGAGGCGGGGGGTATCATTTAGTGAGCTCATCGCTCACAATACCTCTAGTTTTATGGAGGTCATTATTCGTCTTTACACCGGCTCCAAGCTGTTTTAAAAGGTAAATGGTGAAGAACCACGCCAGATGGATAACTTTATTTACCTGGGTAACATTAATTATCAATCCAGAGAGTGGCACAAAGGAGGACGTCCCTAGCAGACTGGGCAAGACCAGCAGAGATTTTTGAGAAACATATAACACTTGGAGGTCTGCCAAGGCCGTAACTACCATTGAGGCAAGTGAGGCAAATGCCTCACTAAATGTTTAGATATTTATTTTTTTTTGAAAAGTGAAAAAGTTTTACATTGAACTTATAAATTATGTGTGTCTTCGTACTAAATTAATATTTTCAACTTTTGTTTCAATATATGTACATCGTTCATCTCACCCGGTGCCTCATTGTCATTTAGAACGAATGTAGCTGCAGATCTGTAGCTCTCCGAAAAAAATATATTGATAGACCGGAGAGCTACAGTGCCACCCATTGAATAAACTGTATATTAATTGCGCACAGAAAAGTGCGCTCGGTTCTTAATTAATTCTTGCAAATTCTTACCTCAATTGCAAATAAGGAAAGATTTCAAAAAATTCCTTTATCTTCTATCAAGTACTCTCTTAGTTGACATCCGAACGAAGCATATTGGACCGAATTATCTTTGAAACCAAAATGGCAGTATAAATAAGCGAAATGTTCGATGATTACAATACCATGGTCAGGAGGACTATTAACAACAATTATGAGGAATTTTTGGTTGTGGAAAAAGCGAAAGAATATGTTAGGAACACACGGTTAGTAATATTTTGAGATTACAGTTTGAAAACATGGAGAAATAAATCGAGAACCGAGCGCACTTTTATGTGCGCAATAAATATACAGTTTTTTCAATGGGTGGCACTGTAGCTCTCCGGTCTATCAATATATTTTTTTTCGGAGAGCTACAGATCTGCAGCTAGAACGAATGTAAAATTTTAGAAAAATATAATCCAAAATGTTTGTTTTGTAAATTGTTTGATTGTTTAACATCCCTTCCAAGCTTTTTTCATTCATATGGAGACATCACTCCTTGTCGGTAAAGGGCTGCAAGTTTTACATCTGCACTAGGCTTTCAGGGTCACTGAAGATGATGAAACAGTGAGATATTTTTTGTGCCATCACTTACTGGGACGTAGGACCTCGGTTTTTAATCTCATCCGAAGGACCGGACTATTCCGCAATGGGATTCGAACTCGCGATGTAAGGATCAACTCCTTATTCTGCGACTTTAGAGCGTTCGCTCTAACCACTGTGCCATTCGGTCGACAATTCCAAACGTATTTCTAAGATTAAATCTTTTATGTACCCAAGTTTCAGGATCCCCCTCCCTCCCCCTGGAAACCCCCGTCACTGATCATCAGGTACTACAGTTGCTCCGTCTGGGACTAGTGCCCAGCACCCTTGCCTCACTAAAAATTTGAGCCTAGTTACGGCCTTGTCTGCACTGTTACAACGCACTTTGAAAAATTACGCACTTTGAAAATTTTTTCAAAGTACACGTACGTTAAATTTGGGACCAAATCAACACTTTGAAAAAATAAAATTTCTTTTCAGAGTGCGTTAATATCGACCATATTAACGCACTTTGAAAAAATGTGTATGGCTTGGTCAATATTCTTGCAAATCTTAGGAGTGATAAATAATTGAACCTGTTTGATAACTCTTTGGTGATGAGGTCACTTCAGGATGTGAAAGTGAGCGATTTTGATTTCTCTCTTAAATGTTTTACTCTATGTAAATTTTTCCAGTTTACTGAATGTTTTACTGTAATTATTTTTTTTTCATGAATTTTATGTAACCTAAAATTTATTGAAAGTTTTTAACGTCATACCAGTTATGCAAATACATATATTTGGGTGTAACATAGGCATCGGTACCGGAAGGTGGAGGAGGGGCCTTCGGCACACAAATGTTTTGCAAAGATACACATAGTATAGGTATTGAAAATTGGGCTTACCTTGGGAGGGGATCCACTTTCAATTTGCTACCGACGGCTTTGTACAATGTACAAGAAAAAATGTTAACCTGAGAGACCTTCTACTCGTCTTCTCCTTGTTCTCAATGAGGTTAAATGAGTACATGTAAAGATATAATTATTACAAATTGATTCTCTCAATTACTAAAATCTAAGTCTAAAATTTTTGTTTTATACATATTTTTTTTCAAAGTGCGTAAAATGTCACCGTGGCAAAATATGTGGTAAAAAAATTTGAATGTCCCAAATTTAACGCACTTTGAAAACGTTTTTCAAAGTGCGGTGATTTTGTCCCAACTTAACGCACTTTGAAAATTTTTTTTTCAAAGTGCGTTGCCACACTGCACTGTACATCACCAGAACCAAGCCAAAGTTTACCAGAGCTGTTTTGTATCAACTTTTCTGTGTGTATCTGGATCGGAATGCTGGAGAATAACAGAAACAAATCTTAGCAAATTACGATTCTTCTATTTTACGTACCTCCGTCAAATACTTAGGATTTTATTACAAATGAAGACCTACTGGGCAGATGTAAACAAGAGGACATGGGTACCATCATTACAAAACGCCGATGTTTTCACGTTTTCCTTCCATCTGAAGCTTACCGGTATATTCATGTGCCGTAAAACACGGTTATAGCAGATACTCTTATAATGAATTTTTACTTTTAAAAATTGCAAAGTGAATTTCATTCTACGTGAATTTATTATGTATTGTAAACTTGAAGGAAATAAGAATTACGCTTATATTGATTCGAAACTAAATCATTCGTCCCTTGCAATTCTTTACAAGCAGTAGATAAAAAGAGAATATATCGAGACGAGTCATTCCTGTCGATAATTTTACAGATAATTTAAGAAATAAGCGGTATTATTATATGTTTCATCCTTCCATGTTAATAGAAATTGATTTTGTAGTTCTTTGGCATATTTAATATGACTTTTATTAATGATTTTCCGAAAATAATTCTTCTTTGAACATAAAATTAATATTTTATAAAACATTTATCAAAGATTATTGCCTACATAGCGGTTCTTCAAAAAGATTTCAATATCGCTCAAAACTTTATGGCACAATTATTTTAAGCACAAGAAATTAAGGGTACTTTTATAATTTGAAAACAACAAACATTTCTTCGGAGAGATTTTAGTTCTAGTTTGTATTATGCGTTCATATGTTTATTAACGTGTATGCCTTATTATGCTAAAATTGTTTGGCAACCGCGACTTCATGAAGATTATATACATTGCAAATTACTTTAAGACAAAAAAATTATAAAATATGGAAATAACACACGGTATTTACAGTCAAAGTCAAAATTGGGAGCAGAATATTGATATCCCGAAACATCAGGGCTTGAGTTAGATTCCATGTAGGAGTAAGCTTCCTCTGGTCAAAACACCATGCACTCCTTGACATGATTGGGGATGCGGAAAAAAATCATCAACATTTGTTTTACATGTATCAACATTTTGATTAATGGTTTGCTTCATTTAAAAAAAATCGATCGTACAAAAGTATCATCTTGAGTTTTCTGCATGTAAAAATTGTATAGCTTGAAGTGTAGAGTAAACTTTTTACGTACAGGTAATAAGAAAGAAGAGGGGAAGGACACTCACAGGCTTATTTCGAAATGGAATACACCTTTTTCTGCATTTCACTTCTACTATGCAATTCCACGATAACCATTGATGTAAATTCAATTTATTTAACATATAATTCCCAAAAAGAATATAGTCTAAAATTTGCCCTTTATGAGTACAATAAAAACGGGTTTCTCACAAATAAGTTGATGTTACAAGGAATTTGATTACTTCAATACCCGCGTCATTTAATATATATAATATTTACACTGTTTATGCGCAAATAGCGCAATATAAAACACCTTTCATGAACGAAACATGTTAACTGCCGAATATAAACATAAAACTCGTAGAATACATAATCATAATCTAAGCATAAAACTGGTTCGTTTCTCTTCTTGGTTGTCTTTCAACAGCATACTCTTGAAATCAAAAACTTCAGAAACGTAATGATGTCTGGAATAACAAGCAGACAGCTTACAAAGCTCAAAATACTGACACCCAAGGTCATTCCGATGATCTGACTGGACATTCGGGGGTCACTAGCACTTACTCTTTTCCTTATATTAGACGAAAGATTCGCCTTCACGACGGTAAGATTTTTTCGAATACGGTTTACTGCGCCTCGGACCTCCTCTGTCGTCATTGTGGCAAAAGTTCGGGTTTTACAGTCGCAGACTGAACAATTCTGAGCAGGGTTGTCCGTAGTCTGGCTTCCTCTGCCGTCATTGGGGTACCTTGTTGTACTAGTATCTAATGTAAATTATGAATATTGTTACCAAAATAAATAATAAATGAATAAAAAAAAAATACATATACCATAATTAAATCATTTCCTTTGACTCATTTAGTATTGCAAGAATTTTGATTAATACTAGTATACTTTTTTTTGACAGTGGTCTAACTACATTAATGTGAAGCAGTGAACTGTTAAAACTTGCCTACGACTTTTATCATGTTTTTACTTGAATGAAATATCTAATCTTTTTCTTCAGGCGTTTTTAATCAATTTTGATATTTAATGGTCAAAGAAAACGTGTTAGATATCAAAACTGTGAAAAACGCCTGGAAAACGTTACATATTTCGGACTAGTTTTCTGCTTTCGACGAATACTTGTTTGAATGTTGTAATTACTTTAATACTTCTTACTCTTCGCTGAGAATACTTGATTGTGCATGTAATTACTTACCTAATCTGTCGATAGTCTCTTTCTTGGTAACGATTGTTGAGTTCCATTTAGTAACATCTAATGATATATAAGCCATTAGTAAAACATATACATGTATCAGTTTAAACATGCAATCATTACAAGATATTTTTGAACATGCACATGTAGTAAGTGGATAATTTTTTAATCATAAAGTTATGTCATTGATGTCCATAAAACGATTAATTACATAACTTGTATTAACTACTGTTTTCATCGCTAGATTTTTTCCCTAAAAATTAAGAAAAAAAACTTTTTAACATAGTGAATAGATAGTTTGTTTTCTTGAGTATTTACGGAAATGAATTGTAAGCATAAGACAGAATTGTTATTTCTCAACAAAAAAATTATCTAACCTCGACAAATAAATAAACAGCCATTCTCGCAGTTTGACTTCCTTAAGAAAAGTCCCCCGGGATGCCAAACAAGGACGACATACGAAAGCGAGGAAAACTGATAGCTGTACTCAGATCCGGTGACTTGGCTTTTTAGCGTTGTGGTATTCAATACATCTAGATCGGTCCAAATCTCTATTTTCTCAGGAATAGTCCTGAAATACAAGATTGAAGCATTGAATTGATGAGGTTTAACCTGAAATTTGTGATTTTCATGTTTATGATGCTTTCTTGTAAGAACTGCAAAAATCTAACTCGTCTTAGCACGTTATAAAAATTGTATGGAAAGCAGTCAATTAATGTTTTGACATTTCAAATGTGAAAAAAATGCTACTCAATGAAATATGGAGATAACGAAAAGAATTCAAGTCTACGCGTCCATGCAAACGGTGTAAAGCAGGAGCAAGGCAAACAAGGAGCTCTAAAACATCAAAGGTGGGATCGGGGGCCTTGGAGGAGTAAGCATCCCCTGCCGACCGGTCGCATCTGCCGTGTGCTTCTTGTCATGTTCGGGAAAAACGTTTAAAAAAAATAAGTGTGTAAATAATGAACTAACAATAAGTACAAAAACACAAGTGAGCATTTGATTTTATATTTGACATTAAATCTTTTTTGTTTCCATACCGGGAAGTAGACCATGTCTGTAATTTTTTTTCTTACAATTGGGATTATCAGAATTTAATTGTCTGAGTGTCAATGTTATAGGGTATAATCAAATTTGTAATGGTTCAAGACATAACCGCATGGATACGCAATATAGACATTTTTCACAACAGGTCATTTTCATTAATTATCATTCTTTGTCAAGAAATAATTGGAACCTTCAATTGTGAAATTGTCTCATTATTTCCTATAATGGAAGGCAACGCTACACACACATTCAATAAACGGTGTCATATTAAAATTCACGTTTGTGGGGGTGGCAATTTGTGGGTAAGGGTGACCTGTGAACATTGGTTCCCCATGAACAATGAAGATTTCACAGCATTGCATTACACTTGGTCCACAGCACAGTAGTTTAAGCATTAGTTTGGGTTTTGGGTTGGAATGTATGCAGATACCATTCCTATGGACGAGACCGTGTAAAGAGATTAATCTGAGAGTTCCCTTGTCACAGTAGGTGCTGGTACGATCCCTTTTCTCAAAGGTCCTAATGCAGGTCTACATCTCCATCGTCAAGTTGTGGTGTCTAGTAGGAAACATCCTAGTAGGATGTTTTGAACAACATTTGTGACATCAAAATAAATTCATAAGTACTTTAACATTTTGACATCCCTGTCTGTATTTCAGAATTATAAATTTCGGCGAGCTTTCCATAATTCACATCATGTATAATTTCAAATACATGTACATATGTACCATAAAGATCCACGAACAACGGCATCGTTTTTGCATCAACTCATGTACATCTTCCAGTAGTTTACCGTTCTTTTTACAAGTACCTTGACGTCCTTTCTCAGATATAATAATAACGTTGGCCAACGTTGATTAATGGTTGTATGGTGTGTCCTTGGTAAACAACTCTGAACCAATGTTGGACAAACTTTACCGAGTCAATCATCTCTCTAGTACCAAAATGGCAGGATTTTTAGTTGGCCCAACGTTAATCTATGTTTTCTAAGAAAGTTAAGAGTCCGATGTTGGCTCAATGCTGACCCAGTTTGCAATGCAACCTTAATAGAGTTGCTTATAATACCTTGTCACAATGCTCGCCCAAGTTTATTCTCTAAGTTGGAGAGAAGTTCATTTAAGGTACCACAGGTCTGCGTTTTGTTCGAAACTCAAAAATGCGTTTTTTTTGCGATGTACATAACCATTCCCTCTTGATTATACGGTTATGTCCATTAACTGGACACAGGTAATGCTCGGAAGAATAACCGGTCGAAAGCGGCTAATTCGGCACCGACCTAACTACTGTATACAGGGTTATTTTCGCCCCGTCTTATTTTCGCCCTTTCACACTTGCAAACAATTTTGCCCCGTTTAAAATTTGCCCAGTCATAGTTTTGTTTAAGAAATTATACTGTATTCTTTGAATTCGCCTCGTTTTAATTTCGCCCAAATGATAGTAGGGCGAAAGGGGCGAAAATAAAACGGGGGCGAAAATTTCCCTGTATACAATATAGCTATTTTTTTTTATTGGAAATCCTAATACATGTACATTTAATTTCACAATGTTAAAAAGATTCATTCCAAAGGTCAGGAAATAAGTACCTATTCCTTCCATTTGTCAAATCGTGCGTAAGATCGATGCCAATATCCATTGTTTATCGTCGATTTCGTTAGGAACATTTTTGATTTTTCATCAGAAGGAACCAGGACTATTCATTATTTTTAGTTAAGTCGTCTGCTTGGTGCATTGGTTTGATCTACAGTAATGATGTAGGGAATTGATCCATTAAACATGTATTGCGTGTTCGAACAACAGTGTTAAAAATTAGACTTGAAGACGAGTCCTTCGGATGAGAAGTATAAACCATGGTCCGGCAAAGCAGTAGGTGCTTGCACAAAAAGATCCCTTACTGCACAAGATCGAAATTAAGTGACATCATTTTATAACGTGTCCCAAATGTCCTCCTTTTTAACGTCATCAGTTTCATTCTGTTCCTGATAACATTTCTGCAAGAGTACAAGGATATACCTTTCATTTCTCTTTTGATAGCCATTTTTATAGCACACTTGTATCTTATGAGAGCGGTGAATAAACACGACCCTTTAGATATCCACATAAAAATATAACCTAAAAGGTTAAGATTGTGTGAATGAAGTGGCCACTCAGTATTTGAACAAAGCGATATAAACTTTTCTCCAATCTGTCAGAAAGCCATTAAAGCACAATATTTACGGTGTGAGGAGTGGTCAATCCTGCTGAAACCATACTTTGTTAATTTCTATTTCTCTTCTAATTAGCTCGGGGAGAAAAGTTTTTGTCAGAATAGTCAGGTATCGTTGAGATGTTACCGTTGTATAGTTTCACCATCATTTTCATTGAAAAAAGGCCTCTAATACCGATACTGCTCTGACATTGGCGCTCGGACTGATACCTTCTGGGTCTGTAGTGGCCTCTCTTTATTGAAGTCAGGCTTTGAAATTCTCCAAAAATCGACTACTTGTTAGTTTACATGTCCATCAAGTATAAAATATCCATCATGAGAGAACAATATGCCGTATATAAAGCAAAACAAACAGGACAGGAAATATCAGCATCTTTCAGATGCTGCATTATCAGAATTTATAGGGTGATAATTTTAAATCGTAGAAACTGACGAGGATTATTGATTGTACATTGTTTAACGTCCCTCTCGAGAACTTTTCAATCATATGGAGACGTGGCACACTTGCCGGTGGAGAGCTGCAAATTTTATCCTATACTCGGCACTCAGGGCCATTGAGCAGGGAGGGATCTTTTTCGTGCCAGCAACTACTGCGACACGGGACCTCGGTTTATACGGTCTCATCCGAAGGACCGGTCTCCATGTCCCACAGTGGGATTCGAATCAGCGACGTAAGGATTGACTCCTTATTTCGCGACTCTAGAGCAGACGCTCTAACCACTGCGCCACGCGGGCGACTTAAAAAACTGATGAGGAAATAATGTTTGAATCAAATTCCCTAAATACTCTTTGTGATGTTTCTTTGACGATTGCCTTTACCATTTCAATATTTTTATCTGACCGTTCAGTCCTTGGCCTTATAGGCGTGTCTTTTCTTCTGTCGCCAGTAATCCCAATACTGATCAAATTTTGACACAACCAAAAATTTAATTTTCAAGAGAGAAGCTTTTTATCAAGATACTTCATTTTCAAAATCTTTCTCACAAGTGTTGGTGACTTTTCATTTGCGTAAAACAGTTTGACCCTATCAATGTAGAGATCTCTTTTATCTTCCATTTTTAAAATACATGTACCTGACTAGGTAACTTTTGATGATGTCATCAAAGCTTTAATAAGTAATTATGGAGTCGTAGTATCTTACTTTCATATTTTAATACACTTGGTGTAAACTTTACTTTCAAATGCAGTTTTGTTTAATCATATTTTATGATTTGGCAAAAATATAGATATCCAAAAGCCAAGACATGTTTGTTGAAATATTCTGTATTTGCAGTCCTCCACTGGCAAGTAATAGCGTCTTAATATGAATGAATATTTCTCGAAGAAACGTTATTCATGGTTGATGTCCGTATTCTGGTCAGGGAAAACAAAACAGAAAATGAAAGACATGAGATCGAGGCGGAATGCCACATTCAAGACCACTTAATTTCCAATGCTTTACTTTAACTTCTGCCAGCTAATTATAATTCGCGTAGCGCATTGGGTATAGAGCGTCTACTCTTGAGTCGAGATGTACGGAGTTGATCCCTACGTCGTGGGTTCGAATCTCACTGTGGGACGTGGAGACAGGTCTTTCGGATGAGAGCTTTAAACTGAGGTCCCGTGTCGCAGTAGTTGCTGGCACGAAAAAGATCCCTTCCTGCTCAATGGTCCTGAGTGCCGAGTATAGGATAAAATTTCCAACTCTCCATCAGCAAGTGGTGGCGTCTTCATATGGGTGAAAAACTCGAGAGAGGGACGTTAAAGAACATACAATCAATCATAAAATCTGCTAGCTGATTCGGGGCACATTTGCCAAGAAACTATTAGCATTACCTAAACAAAACTATTAAGGATTCGCATTAATTATGCATATGGGATGCCCACTACCTGACCTGCCTAAGATGCTGCATTTGACCAATCTTTTCCATACATGTATAAACGAATATTATCCCAACCTAAAATCAAACTTCGGGGGCTGACAAATAGATTTTTAAGGTACTTGTCCAAGTGCAGTACAAGGTCAAAATTCATTTGCCCTGACCTGAAGAGTTGTTTACCCTACCATAAATACATGTAATGTATTTATAAATATTTCATATAAAGAGGAAGACAAATACTGCACTGAGTAGATCATGCAAGCCCCTATGACCAGCTTTAAATCTCTGGCTTACATATTAATTTTCTTTTGGATAAGTCACTTGCTCACGGGCAAGTGGTTGATAAAATTTCACTTGCCCACCCCTAAAATTCACTAGCCTCGAGCATCGGGCAGTAGGATTTGTCATCCCCTGAACTTGCAAGAAGAACGTGGTTGATGGATCTAGGAATGGGCGCTAACAGAATAGTTTCAGAAGCTGGATTATTTTTCAGATTTATAAAGTTCTAGGTTTTCGTAGTAATCAAGACAAAGCGACTTGATCCTACTTGGCATAATTTTCCGGTATCACATAGTTTGAGGAAATTTTGAGATTATCTCTGCAAATATTATTCTGTAATATGTAAACGTCACAGGAGTGGACTATTAGTACTCTCTCCCGCTCCCTCTCTCTTACCCTACCTGTCTAATTTTTTATCAATGCTGTCGAAATCCTTTAAGTTCTGAAAAAACAGTAAGCGATAGTCGGGTTGTTTGCTGCAAATTAACGCTGCCAATGTTCTGTTATGTGTTTCTCCAACGATTTCTGAAAATGTATAAAAATATTTTTTTAAAATTCCAGCAGCAATTAATTCAAAGGTCCACTAAAAACAATACATATTTCATCAGAACGAAAATGAACCATCAAAAACATCAGAGATAGGATCAGGTTCCTTTGAGAATGAAGCATCTTCTTTTGAGGTCACACTCTGAGTGTCGGGCAAACGGAAAAATTCGGACAGTTCAATGCAAAAATAATGACCTAGCAATTAGTATGTAAAAGTAAGTAAACAACGGACTGTATATTCGCGATAAAGAAGTCTTTCAAATCAGCAAATAAGAAAAGAATACTGTTTATTTATCTTTTTTTTGTTTAAATTTATTTCATAAAAATAGTATGTTCATGTTTCTAATTATTCGTTTTATGTAATATATTTATTGGTCAATTGCCGGAACATGTTTGATTAGTATCATTTTAAAGAGGCAAGATACGCACAGATAAGTTGATGTTACAGGGATTTCAACAATATCGATTAAGTAAGCTCTAAAAGTGCACGCTAAAGAGCTCCACTTATAAGGTAGTTTTATGCAGATAGAGTGATCTGCCCTTAGAAGTATGATTAAAAAATGTTATTTACAATTAATTACACGATTTGTAATAGATTCTAATTTTAATTTTTAGTATTATATGAAACCAAGAATAAGTTATTGAATTCGTTATCTTCATTACTTTTCCCATTTTAAATTACATCAGGGATTTCTGTTCATAAATAATCCATTGTCTGTGAACATTTTTCCTGCGGAAAGAAAGGCAAGTATTGTATGTTATTAATGATTATCATTATTATCAATATGCACTCCTTTATATAATATATTTTCTCAAAGTCCAAAAAGCACTTTCTGCAAGTGTTTGGAGCTTCCTTGATGTCAGCATTTTGTTAATTCTAAGCTCGTTATAATTACTTCATTAGCAAATAAAACCTGTCATTGGGTCGTAATTTGGTTGATTTGTTTCATTTCAATTGTTAGGACTTTTTACACATAATTTGACAACGCAATGTTCAGTCTACTTGTTCAATTTAAATAGGGCTCACGGAGGATGTGAGCGGTCCATAGGGATGGTTTCTCCTCCTAGCCATCCGATCCAAACCCTGGATTTCCCGGGGGTCCGTGTTTATGCCCTTTTTATAGATTTGCATTGTTTTTTGTTTTCAGTTTTAGATCAATCACTGTTCCTTATCTTCACCGTATTACATAAATATGGAACTCCCTTTTTTGAAAAAAAAGGCATCCGCACAAAAAGTTTTTTACTTCATTACAACAGAAACGTTGAAGCAACGATCGTCAGAAGAAGATTCAGCTTTTAAAAAAATCATCGTGTTGTATTTACTTGACTAGGTAAATAATTTGAAATTTAAAATTGCAAAGAACTTCATCAGTATTCCATGTTACATGTTATCGTACTAAAGCATGTACTTACCAAATTCTCGTTGCGAATGAAAGCCATCTGCTATAGCTGCCAAAACTACTATTTCGGCTAGAAATAACTCCGGGATGTTCATCTGGATAGATCAAGCTCCTTCATTACAGTGCTGCATCTTTTTAATGATGTGTGCACTATATACTTTTATTTCAAAGCACTCCAGATTTGTGCAATAAACTCTCTCATGCATTGATCTTCTTATTTTAACAACAATTTCGATAGAAGTCTCAAAAGAATTATGATCAGGTAATACTTTTTCCAATATCTTTTAATGTTGTCTGGATTGTATTAATAATTAGTTCCGGTCTTCGATTATCACGTATATGTTTTCAATATTTCTCATTAACTTTAAGTTCTACGATTTCATATCGCTGGGGACAGGTCTATATTTCAAATTTAGCTTTATTTGTCAAATGATAAAATACTTCCCTTGTTGTTTTAAACAGGATATTTATGAACGTTGTGAAACAAACTTCAAGCGTGACTCTAACACCGTCTCTTTTTGGCCAATTTAGTGTATTTTGAATTTCACCCTTGCATCTCAGACTATGATAATCTCACTGTGGGACGTGGAGACCGATCCTTCGGATGAGACCGTATAAACCGAGGCCCTGTGCCGCAGTGGGTGCTGGCACGAAAAGGATCCCTCCCTGCTCGATGGCCCCGAGTGTCGAGCATAGGACAAAATTTGCAGCCCTCCACCGGCAAGTGGTGGCGTCTCCATATGAGGAAAAATTCTTGAGAAGGACGTTAAACAACATGCAATTAATCAATCATACCATGACACCTAATCTAACTCTTAGCAGAAAAATAAAAATCAGGCCTTGTTGATTTTAATCTCATCCATAAATGGTCACTGGTAACTGTAGCTTGATTCCCATGCTGTACAAACCAATGCTACAAAAGTTCCTGGAAACTTGAAGCCACCTTCTAGGGTAAAAACTAAGCACCTGCTCCATTGTCTTCAATATTTTCAACAAGGTGTAATATACAAAAGAGAAGCCGTGACTCTTGCACATCTTGTTGGTAAACCCATGCCTTGTATTTCCCTGTCAAAAAATATTGACTATGTGCCCATACCATTCTCCTATCGCTTGTTGCCTTCACTGACGTACTCCTTGTCATACAGAGTATATTCAAAGTATTTTTTCTAAAAGGCACTTGACTGCCCCCCCCCCCCAAATGTTTCAGAATAATTTTACATTCTTCAATACATGTCTCTTTTGTATTGATCTTCACCGAAGCCGAAATTATAAATGATAGTTTTCTTTAGTTTCTATTTCGATTCGATAACGGCCTTAAAATTGGTTGTTCCCATATTCCTTATAAATGCTCTGACAGGGGGCTTCTACTCTCATCCGTACGCCTGAATTTCTAAGCATCGCTACTTCAATAACACATATCCGCCAAGAACAAGATTTCTGAAACTGTACAGCCTATTTCTATATACCTTCAGGTATTGATACCTTTATAGCAGCAGACTGTAAAAGTTTCTCATAAGCATCTTCTTGACCTGATTTGTTATATGGTATCGCTGGAGTGCACGTTCGACGAAATGATGAAGCTTGCAATTAAACATTGGTTAGATCCAAACACATCACTGTAAGTTCTCTTTCATCCTCCCTGATAAATTTTGCTTGGACACTGGTATATACAATTGCAGAATGCCTGTAACTCCTCCATTCTGTAAACTCTATATATCTATTGGACAACGTAATTCATAAGTTAAAAGGCTATACATTTAAGGATACTTGAAGAGACGAGGATTTTGGCGATTGTAATTAAGAAGTTAAAGTAATTAATCAGACAAACCAAACATCTGTTTGATGAAACAGATCCAAAGATGTCAGAATCTAAAGATTTCATGATGAAGGCTATAAAGCATTGTCACAAAGACCCAATGGAATATCATAGAAAGCATTCATGAACTGTTAAGATTGACAAATAAACACGTAAGAATCGGATGGAAAAGGGAACAATAAGCGATTCTTGACACGCACCAACCCAAGGACTGTTTCATTGCAAAGATGGAATTTCGAAGACACTCAAAGTTTTGTATCGTCATACTACATTTTTACATTAACGGAAGGTTTTTTACAAAGATGATGAAAACATTTATGATCCTCTGCTTTTTAAATTGTTAAAGATTGGAATATATTGGCTGTAAGGTGTGCTCATGTCTTTACTCGATCGTTGCTTATCTTTTTCTTTTTTCATCTTTCTGTCCTGAGTGGTCCTTCTCAAGAATTTCCATTATTTCTCTGAGTTTTTCATCATCTGGCCCGAGCAGATCCTGCTTCCTTAATGATGTCTCATTTTTAGCATCAAGATGCTCGATCTCTATCCTCATTCTGTCATGTATACGCTCACTTCGCTCGTGTTGCCTAATTTTTATTCCAAATATGCCCAGACCTACATTGTATACAGTCCTCTCTATACCAGGTAATCTTGTCGTTTTTATGCCCCCGTACGTGAACAAAGTTTCTAGGGTACATGTATATAGATTTTGTCCGGCCCGTCCATTTGTCTGTCTGTTTGACAGCAAAAACTTTAACCTTACCCATGACTTTTGATTGGGTGGGGCTTTGGATTTCATATCTCACAGGTGTATTTCTTGTGACAAGACCTTTCTTTGGGTACCACCAAATTTGACCTCTTGACCTTTACCTTGGAGTTTGACCTACTTTTACAAAAAAATACCACACTTTTACTTTGGCCATAACTTTTAAACGGTGGATGCTTGGACTTTCATACTTCTCATATGTATTTTTTGTGACAAGACCTTTCATTGCCTTTCAACAACTTTGACCCTTTGATCTTGGTAGATTGAACTACTTTTAAAAAAACTTTAACCTTGGCGATAACTTTTTAACGGTAAGGTCTTCTCAAATGTAATCCTTGTGACAAGACCTTTCCTAGGATACCAACAACTTTGACCCTTTGACCTTGACCTAGGAAATAGAGCTACATTTAAAAACTTTTACCCTAGCCATAACTTATAAACGGTTACAGCTATGGCTTTCATACTTTAAATACATGTACATGTATGTGGTCCATGTGACAATACCTTTCTTTAGAAACCAACTACGTTGGCCCTTTGACTTTGACCGAAGCGTTTGACCTACGTTTAAAAACTTTAACCTTGGTCAAAACTTTGTTTCTGGCATGCCAATGACAGTGAATGATGGGTTGAAAATGGTATCGTCTTTAAACAACTTTCCAACTTCGCCCTCTTGTAACTATGTGTCCACTTAATCTCGATCTTAGCTTTCGTAACTGGTTCTGACTGCTACAATTTGGGCTAGCTGAGCTTGCTGTTCTTCTATAGTGTTGTAGACTCTCTTTGGCTCTCTCATTTTTGTCTGGCACGTGACTTGGTTTAACTATAAGTCATGTATACCTCCCCTTCGTCTTACCAGATCGTCAAGTCGTTGGTTCAGTCGCTGAATATGCGAGCTTCAATCTTTCCAATGTTTATCTTCAGCCCAAATTTCAAGTTCACTTTAAGTCTTCTAATAGTCAGTCTGATGTTCTATCCTTTAACGAGGCCCGATCTAGTTGATCTGCGCATACGTTTTAACGCAGCGTCGACTCAGGCACGTCACAGTACCCTGGACTGCCGTCACAATTGAACATAATAACGTCACAATTAAAATGACGTCAATTTGCGCTAAAATGTTTCGCTGATCTTGCTTACATGGTTGCTCTATAGACTATGCATTGAAATCTGGCATTTCTATTATTTTTTTAAATGTTTAAATTAATAAACAACTTTGGAACCTAATTTATTTTGAGGGATCAATTTTTTGGTACAGATTCATTAATTTTATCCCGTTTTATTTCAATTTGTGAGTTTAAAAAAACAAACAAACACTTTAACTAAAAGTAAACGATTTTATTCTTTCTATTTGAACATGTTGAAGTGTTTATACACACTCTTTTTATTGCGGTTTGAAATATGCATGGATTGTCTTCAGTTTTAAAAAATAAAATAAATCTATAAATCATTTAAATTGAACCCCCGAAATATTTTATTTTTCTATATATTACATGATATTAGTAAAAATCGCAATTTTGTCGCCTTTACCCCCCCTCCTCCCTCTACCCCTTTTCTCCACGTTAAACAACGTCGCGTGTTAAGAGAAAAATAAAGCATGGCGAGAAAATTATTTCATAATGTAAGAATTCTTTATTTTTTTAGAAATTAATACAGTATTGCAATCGTTTGTTGGTGTTATGTAAACCCATTGCGACCTATAAAATACGTAGTTGGATAGAATAAATCCAAATTTTGTGTTTTGACATGCCCTCTTTTCACTGCAATAAAGGCTACCTCCAATTTTCTTTTCGTTTTTTATAAGAAGAATGAAAATTGCATGATATATGTGAAAAACAAAGAATTTCATAATGTATTTTTTTTTATTTATAAATTTCTTTGTTTATTGAAGAGTTTTAGTATGTAATTGTGTATAAAAACACGACAAGAGGTCCATATCTTGACAGTGCCCCCATTTCACTACAATAAAGGCAAGGTAACAAAATTTCATTCTATTTGCTCTTAGCATAATACATACAAATTTATTTCCTAAAATCAAAATTTTTTATCATTCCATTTTCGTAATATCCAACTAGATTGGGCCTCGTTAAATCATCCAGAACACATTCATCCTTGCGCGACCCCATGGGTATCTATCTGTGTAACAATCTATATATATAGTAATAGTAAAGGTTCTCCATTCATAAGCACATAGAATTAATTAATATGTGCTTCGGTCTAAACTTCTACACCTTAAACTGACTTAAAAAATCATCCACGATAATTGTCATGCGGCTCTATTCACAGCTAGTCTTCTTCTACACCTGACTGCGTCTACCTTTACGTCCAAACACCGGTTCCATGTGCATAATCAGGTACACCCGTTCATGTATGTCTTCCATCCTTCGAATTCGAAGATCATTTCGTTCACCTTAGCCTCGAGAGGTGCACTGTGCCAACTGGGGGTGGGGTGGGGTGCGGGTGGTGGTTGATTATTTTAAAATCAATAAATATATTTATTCCTGTAACTGATATTCTTTAATAGAGAACTGTGGTCCGTTTTACACAAGAACTTGCAATTAAAGCCAAAAACTTAGGTTGATTGTAAAATCTTGTAACATTAATGTTTCCGTTGCTACAAAAAATGTTCCTATAAATCCTTGTTTAAAGAGTCTTAAATCCAAAATTACATTGATTTCAAATGGTCATATGCGTAAATTCAGCTTCTTTTGTAAAAGGGGGTCCAGATAAATGAAGTAAGTTCTGCAAGTGATTCTGATAAATTTTCCGACTAGCCTATAGAGCACTGTCAGTGGTTGAAAAATGATTTGTAGGTAAAAATATCAAAATGCATTTTTTTCTTTTAAAAAAATAAAAGACAGGAAAATGAAAAGAGAGAAAGACTTTTGAATGTGGTTAAGGATCTCTGATTAAATTTACTACAAATGGGATGTATATATGCACTACAATTGTACGAATAAGACGAGGTATGGATTAACAAGAACTTTTGTAAAATGGCGCCAATATTCAATGGCAGTAATTTGTAAATACATGTATCACCCGATGATAACCCAACAAAAGTAAGAATCTGTCAAAAGCTCAGCTCATCTAACAAGAAAATGAACTGATGATGATGGAATTTATGAAGAAGATGTAAATATACTACATGCGCTACACGAACAGTACAAACTGAAAGTAGAATCAAGACCGAAACTCTTGCCAGTCTTTGTGACGTTCACCTGTCTGATTTACCAGCCATTTTCACTTGTATCTGTTTGACAAAAATGTAACTGGCAGAAGTAATCAGGTAATGAGATAGTTTGGGTTTTTCACTATCTAGTTATATGTAGCCATACATCGGAAATCCGAATATGTCCCTGCAGGGAAATTTAAAAAAGCTTGACAATTAGGCCTATAACGTAATTGAATCAACGTTATACATGATATAAATACTTTCAATTAATGCTGTATTTTAATACCAGGACAAAATAATGCCTATTTTGCTCAATAGCATGATGACAAAGATCAATAACTCCTGCAATATTGTCTTATTTAATTATTTCATACCCCCCCCCCCCCCCCCCTGAAAATTATATGTTTTATCTCTATGATTACCAATGTAATAATACAGGGTGTCCCATAATATATGATACCATTTCATGATTATATAAAATAAAATGTAATGAATATAGAATTACGACTACTGCTCCATAAACATTGTATATACTGTCCAATTTTATTCACACAATTTGATGGACATTGAATGGCACACGAAATAATGAGTTCATTTTGAAAAATGCTATCGTTTTGAAATTATGTCCCCGAAATGACGTCCAATCTGGGTAATGATCATGTCTAGGCATTGCACAAAATTTTATAACCTAGGATAATAGCGCATTTTCTCTTTAGTTGTAACCTGGATTTCCATTGGAAATATGCCTTTTTAGATAAATTAGAGATTCAGATTTAGGTTTAGTTACAATATCTTAAGACTGGATTTGATAATTAGTTTTGAACTGAGGGTATACCTAGCTTGTTTGATACATCCATTTTGCTTGAAATGCAATTTTTAGCAATTTTTGATGTAATTATGTGGCCACATTATTCCAATTATGTGAAAAGTTTTAACTAAAATTATGTGTTGCTAAAAATTGTATTTATTCAAATATTTAATGAGACAAATTTCAAAGAAATTGGTCAAGACCTCTCTTTCTGACAATAATTTAAAATGATATCATATATAATTATGGGACACCCTGTACAATTAAATCACTTTTTATTGGCAATTAACTAACATAACAACTTCTCAATATCAAACAAAATGGTAAAGAGATGTGTAGCAAATTGTATACACTGCATGTACATGTACTATCATTCCAATACTGAATAAAAACTGACAAAAAGGAATTTTGAACCAGTCTTGTCAATGGTACTGTTCATGCATAACAAAAAAAAAATAAATTAAATTACTGACAATCAAACATTACAGTGAATATTTTGTGGAACTTGGTACTGTCATAATTTTTTAAAAATTTTATTATTCAATTTGACCAAAAAAACCACATGTGGCGCAAGTCATACATACAGTAAACATATATAAAAGATATAGTCACATAGATTTTCTTATATTACATGCATCACATATGAAGTTGCAAATATTTCTTGTAGATTTAACATCTGCTGGATTAAGAATTTCATAAGGTTTACATGTATTATTAAAAAGCGTACAAAATTCACTTCTTAGTTGTTTATAAAGAGGACATACAAATAAAAAATGATATTCGTCTTCAAGAACATTTTGACAATTAATACAATATCTTTCATCTCTTGGTATAATTGGGTTGCAATATCTGCCAACCTCTGTCTGTAATTTACGGGCACTTATTCTTAATCAAGTCAAAAAAGAACGAAGATTCTTAGAAATGGAAAAATTTTAGTATATGGTTGAATTTCAAGCTTGTTTATATTTACGCAGAAGTGAAATCGCATATTGTCATGGGTGGTTTAGAATTTTTTGTAAAGAAAAGGTAATTCATATTAATTTTCTGAAGATATTTGAATATTTTGTATTAAGAATCATGCAATTGTAATGGTTCATGTAATCTAGCTGTAGAATTTTGTATTTGTTTGTGTATAAGTAACATGTATTATAATAGGTTTAACCTTTTTTTATTAATCATGTTGAATCATTTGTATGTAATGTGATATCGTTCATATATTTTGTCAATACATGTAATAATATTTATAGCCACTGAACTTACAGCAAACTTTAATTGAAAGTGTGATATTATGAGCTTTTAATAGTTCTGAGCCTATTTACTGTGAGGTAAACAACCTCTTTCCATAACCTCACTGTTTTAAAGAAGAAATTAAAAACAACAGTACTTTCCTTCTTGTACAAATTTCAAATAGATATTTGGTTTCTATAGATTAAACATGTACCTATATACCAGTATTTTAGGCATGTTAGTACCACATTAAATACATAAAATGTATTCTAGTAATACTTCTTTGCAACTATCCAGCAAAATTATATATTTACTGCTCCTGTCAACAAATTTATAAATGTGCAGAATATAGCCAGGCAGATTGTAATTTTGAATTGGGCAGAGAAAGGTACATGTGTATGTTTTTTTTTTCTTCTGCATGTATGATGCATCCAATCAAATGATCAACTAAATTTTTTATTGTCCAATATGTGTCCCTTTTGTATGGTTGAGTGAATTATAGTTGACAAGTACAGGTTTATGTGTAGTAGTAATTTGTTTTGTATTGATCAAATATTTTTCCAACAGGTAAGGTATACCTTTAAACTTTTCACTCAGGTGGTTATAGGTATAATGTATATTCTCAGGTGAAATTTGACCAGGGCTCACTCAGGTGTAGATCTATATGCTAAGCTTTTAAAAGAAGAAAAAACAAATAGAAATAGCTCTAAAAATGTATGTGAATTAAAGTAATTGTTCATTGTTGATTCATGGTTGATTGAAATGTATATGAAATAAGTTTTTTGATGGTATGGATATCTACTGTTAATAGTAGAGTTAATATTCTCTGCTGAAAGGTGGGTTTTATATATCTTTATTAATCAAATTGAGGTAGCTAGAGTACATTTAATATAATGTATTTCTAGATTTATATCTTTTGTTATGGACTGCATCCAAGCAAACAATTCTTGATTTAATTTATTTTCCAATTTTGATAGAATACACTCTTAACTTAAAAGGGAGCCTTTGATTAAAATCTTTGAAACTCGTGTAAATAATGGTATATTTAAAACTAACAAATTACATTGGTTTCTTGCCTATAGAATATATTTTCTTAATATGAGTTTGATGAATATACAGTCATTTGAATTTTGCTTATGTTAACAAATTATATTGGACACTTGCCCATAGAATACATTTTCTTACGAGTTTGATAAATATATTTGAATTTTATTTATATTGATGTGTTTTATTCTCCCTCAGGTCTAGTCAGCCATCATTTTATTTGTAACCTGTACGTACAAAAGGGCCGCCACAAAGAACAGCTGCCGCGGCACTTGCGTCCGATCGTACGGGGAGGATCCTAGGAGTTTGTGCGTCAGGGATTCTGATTCAGGTAATTCACTTTGTTGATGGGCCCCAGCTCTTTGAAGCCCAGCTTGCATATGTTGTGTATCGATGTATGGACAACAATAAACCTAGGCTTTGTATTGAGGTTGGTGACATTAATAGCTTCTTGGCTTGGTATAAGGTAACCTTGTGTTGCATATATGTTGAATATATGTAGAAGGCAATAGGAACAAATATTGACAACAGGTATATATATATGGATGAACATAGGAATAAATTTCTGATTGTGGCTTATAAGTTGTTATGTGCTTTTGATTGTTAGAAAAAGTTAATCTTCTAGATTTCTGCTCACTAGCTGTCTTTTAATATGTAAGTGTATGATTTAGTTTGCATAATTTTTGCAACTTTTAGAGCATGTATGGTAGATTAAGAATTTAATTGCAGATAAAATATCAAAATGAATACTCATGATAATCTTTTATGAGAATAATTTGTTTTTTGATTATTTGATTGTGGGATTCATTCAGATATATTTTAATCAAATTAATGTATCTAATACTTTTGATAGAAACTCATTGTAAAAGTGCATCTTGTTTGTTTGTACGTCATCACGGTACATGTATTTCCTCATAGCTCAGTGCACATATGATATAAATGCAGTCATAAACTATTGATTCAGTACATGTTCTCTCTTAGTATTTCTTTCAATTTAAGATATTTGAGATAAAAATGCTAGTCACAAAAAAATAATAATGGAAATTCAATGAAAACTTTACTGCAGGCTGTTATAAAATTACAGCAAACAAACTGGTATGAATCACATTTAAATACACAGAATGTTTGGTAAAATCTTGATTGATTTATGCTGAAGGGTTTTTGAAAAAAAAAGTGGGAACAGCTGTATCAAATTAATCAATAGAACTTTATAGTAGAGCGAGACAATATCCCGCTAAATTGTTATAATAAGGTGACATATGTCTCTTGTAGACTGAAATCCTAGAGTGAGAGCCGTCAACAAATGGCAGAGTTTTTAGAGAGATCCCTTCAGATGTAGCTTCATAGATTCAGGTAAGCATATCTTATTTTATGGGTACTGTGTATTATGGTACTAACTTGTTTCAAGTATTTGTTAATATAACCTTTTTTTCTTTTCTTTCTCAAGTACCATAAGATTTGGTGCTGAGCGATGCAACTCTCCTGACCAGTCCTTTTCCCCCTCAGCTACTAGTTGTAGCTCATTTCCATTATTTCCTGTTTTTCTAAAATTATAAAAATAATCTTGAGGAATGATGCACAGTGTGTCCTAAAATTCCATATGTGGCTTTTCATTGACAGGGGCACATCTAAAAATTTTAGATCCCCTGTCTATTTTCATGTAGAGCAGGAAGTTTCAGTTATTTTTGATAGGCAGGCATAAGAATGGATAAAGTTTAGAAATTGATAACTTTTATTTTCAGCCCCTTAGTTATAGACATGTAAAGATCAAATCTTTGTGAATACCAAGGGCAAAAGAGCTAGGATTTATATATCAATGACTATAGGACAGTACTCTTCATTTGTCAGTGGTTTTATGACTTGGACACAATGGAAAAGACCTTTCTTTAGTGGCTATGTCATTGCAACCTTACATAACCTATCACTATAATGTTACATAGTTCTAGAGAAAGGAGACTCAAATAAAACACAGATAATATAGACCAGGTAAGTACTAGGTGAAAAATGTTTAAAAAAAGAATAATTTTATGTAGATGAAGTCTGTAGGGCCAAAGGAAGATATTGGTCATTGATCAAAAGTATGTAATTTGGTGTTAATACCAATTTATTGGAGTAAAATTTGTAATGTACCATGTGGTATTTATGATAGTTATAAATATTTCCTTTCAAAATGAATTGATGTACATCATTACATGTGTTTATCAAGCATTTTGTCTTCCTTCCCTATGCAGCATAAATGTTACAAATTTCTCCAGTTTTAGATTTGCATATATGAACTGCTGAAATAAAATGCCTATATATTCTACATAGAAGCATTATGTATGTGCACTGAGATTGACAAATTATACCTTTTGAGGACTTCGTTTATGCAAGTTTAACATAAATTCAAATGTTAAATGTGTACCTATGTATATGCTTGTGGGAGTTTGGTCTATAGCTACAGGTAAGACTGAGTACATAAATTACTGATTAAAATCAGCAGGGGTTTATGTGATATACCTTGATAAACTTTGATAACTTATGTAATGTAAACTACTGTTTTAGATAAAGATATACTCACATACACTATCATTTTCTGTTAAAAAAGTCTTAGTTCATTTTGTATGGCCATGTTTTAGATTTTTTTTATTCTTGCTCTTATAAGAAGAAAAAGGGGGTGGGGATGGGACTTAAATACTTAGTGAAAGTTTTGAGCTTTTCTGAGTTTGGGAAGTCAGCATGGTTAGGTGAGGTATATTTTGTAGTTATGGTCATACATGCATATGAAATATCAGCATTGTACAAAACAGCTGATGAATAATGTCATAACATTATAATGTCCAATGTGCAAGAAATGAAGCAATCAGGGATTATTATTTTTTCTTCTTTATAAATATATGATAGTTTATTTGACAAATGCTAGTTCATGTCCATGAAACTGTTCACACTCTGCTTTAGTTTTATAATTGCTTAATATAAAAAAACTATTCTTTAAACAATGTTTATTCATGAAATTTGATTGGATTGGGCAACAGGCTATGTCTATGACAATCCTCTCGGTACATATAAACTTTTCATGGATGTTGTATGTTCCTGTACGATTTACAGTTTAGGAACTTGTAATATTTAATGTGGAAGTCTCCACCCTCTTTGTTTTGAGTCTTGCTGACATTATTGGAATGTCAACATGGGTCTAAAGGACTAATGTATGTAAGGAATGTACCAGTACTGAGAATTCTGGATAATTTGATTTTTCTCTAATCTCAGGTGTTTTCTGAGAATTCATGGATTTCTTTGAATCATAAAATGTAAGATAGATTTGTTTTTGGATTCTTTTTCTCTGAATTAATTACTTTAACTAAAATGGATTGTAAGATAACCCTTTTTAGATTATAATCAATCATTTTGATTGGACATCATGTAGCTATATATGTGTGCAAGGCTATATAGGAACTTTTGAAAAGTTCATTATCAAACCATTGCGAACCGTATAAACTTATTGCAGGTGAGGCACAGAATAAACTTGTTAGAAAAGACTTTGACTACTGCAGTCATGAAACAAATCTCTAACTAACACTTGAGAGCTACCATTGCACAGTGGTTAATTTTAAATTTTGATTCGATTCCTTTTCAATTGCAATCATGAAATAAATTTTATATATGTACTCCATTTTGAGCAACAATTGCACAGTGGTTAAACCAAACTGCCTCCTTTTTCAATTGCAGTCATGAAATAAGTACATGTACCACATTTTTAGGTACCATTGCACAATGATAAAATTAATCTTTCTCCCTTTCCAAGAGCAGTCAATGACGGCAGGAAATACAGATGCATTTGTTATCAGTTTGAGTTTTTGGGAGGAAGTAAAAATTCAGTTTCTCACAGATTGATTCTTTTAAAAATCGATATATTTTTATATATACCTATGGTGATATCCAATCGTTCAAACCCTTCTCAATGACATAATAAGAGTGGGGGAGACTATCATAAAACTGATAACCCACTTCAATGTAGCCTTGATTCGCAATCACAATAGGTATGCTGCCTTGTTCTCAAGTTTAAGAAGGACTGTTTCACCTTTCTTGGAAACTCTGAAGTGCATTTGTGAGCAGGTGCATTGAAATTGGAGGAGGAATATTTTGTAGGTTTTTAATGTGTACAGGTAAGTTTAAAGTAAAACTCATCAAAGTAACAAAATAAATGGGTTTTTGAAATTTTTTCATGATTTTTGTAATGTCTTAATTTTATTAAGCTTAGTTGTTTTGATGTGACAATATACATTCATTTTACTTTTTGTGTGATGGATATGTTTATTGATTTTTTTGTTGAAAATGAAATAAAATACATGTTTTGTAACATTGAATTGATTTTAATAGAATATATCAATAATTCACGTACCAACTACCTCTGAAATTGAGTTATTTGATTAATACATCAAGTTAACATATTTTTTACCTATATAACTATTGTTTAATTGTTATTTATTTTTTCTTCATTTTAAAGTGAAGGGATGTTTTGAAAACTGAAAATAGTGTGATTTTTGTAAATGGTTTATCGACATGATCAAATATCTTTATTCTATATGTATAAATCAGTGGTTAAAAGTTCATTAATTAGTAATGTTATAACATTCCTTGCTGTGTCAACATGTAAAATTATATTTGAATTGATAGTACATGTAATCCTGATTTGCTGCACTTGAGACAGAACATAAGGTTGTAAGAATTTAGACAAGGCAAAGATAGGTCTTCACATGCTTACCTTTACTGAATTATATCATTGCATGGTGATCTTTTTATCTTGTATGATATCTTAGCAGTTCATGATAAAAATCAAATGTAAGATCCCCCCCCCCTCCATGATCTGCAAATTTTCATGCTGAAATCCTGGCAAATGTCAAATCATACAAACAAAAAATATTTGGCTGAAAGGTATACCCTGTACATGTATAGTCAACCAGGATTTAGCAAACAAGCTTATAATGAAATGATGATTACAGCCAAATGATTTTCACTCTCTTTTTAATTAGCTAAAAAATAAATGTGGATTTAATGGATACATTAAATTACGGGTACTTCTAAAGACTTTGTTTTTTAAAGTGTGTTGATCAAACTATAGCTCAAAAATCATCTCTACTTGTAGCAGTTACTACATGTATTAATTTTTGAAAGTTAAAACTTGTCTGCAGGCTAGAAAATGTTTGATTTTAACAGTCTAATCAATATTAGAGGTTAAAAAAAATTTCATATTTAATTTCATCAGCAATGCAACTATCACTTAGATCTTAGAACTTGAAAAAGAAAATTGAGTTACCCCCCTTTTCACCTTATTTATATATATTGAATAGGCCAAGTTTCTTCTAACAATTACATAAAAAAGCAAGTGAATATGTAATATCTGAATACAAAAAGGTTCAATAAATTAAGAGAAATGTCTGTCAATATTATCATGATTAAACTCTATGTTGACCACCCCCCCCCCCCCCAAAAAAAAAAAAAAAAAACTTGGCCAGGCCTTACAATATTTCCTTCATCCCTCTACAATGACTGTGGATCCAAAAAAAATGTTTTGCACACTTCCATGTGTCATTAGCCAATCTGTCCCATAACAGTTGCAGAAGTGAAAACCATTTTGCACAAAAATGATACAAAATATCCTCCCTAACGTTCTGTAAAGATGTGTAATAATTAAACCTTCATTTTCTCTTGCAGAAGTCTTTTGATCATGCATCAGAGTGTAGGAGGTGACCCCTCCGTTCAGGAAGACATGGAGTTCCTGGCCAAACAGAAAGCTCATGAGCTGTTCACAGTGTGTGACATTGAGGAGAAGGGCTTCATCACCAAGCGTGACATGCAGAGGTTGCAGACCGAGTTGAACCTTGACCCAGAGCAGCTAGAGGCCGTGTTTGATTCTCTGGATGATGATAAAAATGGATATTTAACGCTAGAGGAGTTCACATCAGGCTTTGGTAAGTTGTTTGATCTTTTTATACTTAGTATTATAATCAGGATATAACAAACTTGGGCCACTATTACCCTATAAGGGAAAATCATGCATTCATGGAATTAAAATTGTGGAGGATAAAACTGTTTTGTAGTTGAGTTTTCATATGTTGGGGATATTTTTTTTTCACTTGTGCAAGGTTCAATATTAAGTGTAAATCTAAATAAGATCACATCTCCTTGTAAAATAATGATCCCATACCTAACTATACAATGTTGACTTTTCTATTTTTATGGTTTTCGAATTTTTAGGAAAAATCTGTCATTAGTAATAGTGTTAAAGGCAGAGACATATATTGTGTGTGAGGTAATTAAGAGATTAAGAGATGAAAATTGAAAACATTAATTTTAAAAACGAATAGGTCAACTTTAAAAGGATTTTCATTTTAGTCTGCATCAAGATATTTTCATTACTCTTAATTGCTTTACCTTGACAAAGAATATATTTGTAAGTAATGTTTTTCATGAAAGAATTAAAGAAAATAAAAAGCTTTAATTTGCCATATTTTTAAATATTTTTCTTGGGGAAAATATCACATATATTTTTAAAAGTTAATTTTTTAAAACACATATCAATGCATATGTTTACTTTAATTACAGTATTTCACTGTTGAAAATGTAATAAAGATATCTATATATTTTTACTTTTAAAAAATATATTGATTTATTCTAGATCAGGTCTATATGTCCTAAAGCATGTCTTATCTTTAAAAATAAAAAATGTTCAGTTTTAAGCAAAAAAAGAGTTATCTTTCTTTGAAAAACAATGGCTAATGTGTCAAATATGTATGAAACAGGAAGTTATCTGGGAATATCTGCTCCCGTTAACGACAATGACAGCCTGAATCTGAGTGATCATTACGAAGAAGAAATGGGGGACAAGGCAGAAGAGGAGGAAAAACAGTTCTGTAACATGATGGAGAGCATAGGAGCAGACAAAGTCATCGATGAGTAAGTATATATATAGCAACGTGAATGTATGTGGTGAAATGTAAAACAGTAATTAAAGGACCTACAGTTATGGCACGTTTGTGACTTGACTCACTGTCAAAAACATAACACAGCAGATCTGTAAACTGAATGAGTATGGTCCATGTTTTAGGCATGCATATATTCTTTCAAGATTATTAAAAGAGACTTGATTCAGAAAACTTTAAATCATGATTATAAGGTTGCAACAATTAGGGTTAGATACAGTGTATATAAATTTGTCAATTGAATTATAAAGCAAGCATGCTTTATTTTATGTTGTAGTCAGGCCACAGTGAAGACTCTGTGGATGAAGATTCGACATGAAGAACCTGAGTTGATGTCTAACTTTGAGGACTTCCTGTACAAGGTGTCCAATGACATCCAGAGAGCCAGGGGGGACTTTGAGTCACTGGAGAACGCTCTCAAAAGGTAAATATACAGACTGCTGCTGATTTATTGGAGAGATTTTTATTGAGCATTTTAAATACAGTGTTAATCAACTTTTATTCACCAACAGCAGTGTGTGACATATGGTACCTTCTCCTATGTTGTGTAAATAATTTTAATGTCAAAGCATAAGAGAGAGAGGGGGTGAGAGAGAGAACACATTGTGTTCTAGGAAAAACAATAAAATATTTTAAAGTAATTTGTGCCTATACATTTACATAGGAAAATTAATTTTCAAAACATATTGACTGACATTTGTTATGGATTATTTTACTTATTGTCAAATTATTTAATTGACTTTCAGCATGATTAGTGATGAAGGGAGAAAGGAAGCATTCATGCAATATACTGTTACATGATGTGTCTATATGACACAAAATATGGTACATGCGTATGTTTATGGACATAGTTTAAATTACCTCATTGGAAAATACTGAAATATTGTGATATTTAGGGCCCCGCAAGGATTTGCGGGTGCCCTATAGTAATCACTCTGTCCGTCCGTCTGTCTGTCTAAATGTCTGTCCGTCTGTCACTCTTCCGTCCACAAATTTTCTGTTTTTTTCTAATAACTTTTTTTATGGTTGCCCAATCAAGTTCAAATTTGGTATGGTAGTTCAGTAGGCAGAAATACGTATTTTGATGCTAAGTTTGGTTCTCTATGTCTTCTGGTTTGGAGCTGGGGTGGTGGGGTAGATTCCTTAACTATGCATAAGAATGAATGGGCAACTTTTTTATGGTTGCCCATTCAAGTACAAATTTGGTATGTTAGTTCAGTAGGCAGAAATACATATTTTGATGCTAAGTTTGGTTCTCTATGTCCCCTGGTTTGGAGCTGGGGTGGTGGGGTAGATTCCTTAACTTTATATACGAAAGCATTGGCAAAGAGAGATAACTGCTGAAGATGTTCCCATTGTAAACTGAATGCTGCTATGAGTCCCTTGGGATTAATTAGCTTTCCTCCTGAAGAAAATCCAGAGCATTATCTTTATCTGTCAAATTGAGATGAATTACCACCTCTGTCTGCAAATGAAGTTTGTTTTGAAGTTAAGTCAATTTGGAATGCTATGAACACTCTGAAATGTGGATTTATAAAATATAAATTTTTATAATTTATTTTTGTTTAATAGTTATGATTTCATTGAATTCTAATAACAAGAAATAGATTTACTTTTTTCACTTTATGTTAATTCAAGAATATTATTAATTTTTAGGATAGTTGTGTAAAAACCCCATTCTATCATTAATACTGAAAAAGTTCTTATTGTAACTTAAGAAGAAAATGATGAGAGAGGTACAATTAATCCCTTGGGATTAATTATCTAGCCTGCTGCAGAAAATTTAGTAGGCTTTTCTTTATCTGTCACTTTAAGATTAATGAAAACCTTTGTCTGCAACTGCTGTTTGTTTGAAGTTAAGGTCAAGCCTTCATGATATTTGCATTCATTGAAGGCTGGCATTTTATATAACACAAGCTTCATAATTGTTTAAATATACATTCAATTTTAAGTTGTTCTTTACTGCCTAATGTAAATACAAGGATATTATTTTCAGGTTTTTGAATATTCAGGAATTATCTTGAAATTTTAAGAATACAGTTGCTGTTGCTTATTCTTCGTACATTTTTCAATCATTCCATAAGCTGCACCCTATTAATTCTACCCCATGGCGGGGCCCTTGCTGACTGGTCAGTTTTCTAGTCATTTTAGTATTACATCCACATTTCAAGTCATGTTCATGCACTGTTAACATTACACATGTACATGGTTTGATAGGGACCAATGTATTGTACTTGTTGCTGAAAATAATCAGTTTTTTTCTTTGGTATGGTTGGCTATAATGGAGAAATTGATCTGTGTTCTTGTATATTCTTATGATACCCTTCTTATCCATTAAGCAAAAGATTTATTCAAAAGTTAAAACTGGAACTAAATGCCTCATACCCAACTTTTCATGATTATAGTCATCTGAAATTTTCATGTTAATTGATTTAAAAAAAAAAGAATTGTTTAGAACTATATTTCTAGAAAAAATGGATTAATTATTACATTCAAACAAGATGTCAGAGGTAAATAGTTTGTGTCACTTGTGCTACATTTCTAAGTATCATTGTAAAAGTACCTGATTATTAGCCTACCTTTATCAATATGAGACCACCAGGGGTCTGATATTATTACATACCTGGTACCTGGCTGTTTTAGGGTGTTGCTGACAACAAAACCTAAAATACTGATAAGAAGAACCGTTTTAAGGGGAAACTCCCATTACTTTATTGATTTTTAAAAAGATGTATTTACCTAGAGTATCCCGGTGCAGTGCTTTTTAAACTTTTAATGCATAGATAATTAGACATTTGGATTAGCGTAACCTGTGTGATTCTGGAATACAAAAAAGGTGACATAATTCTTTCTCTGTCAATTTAGATATTTAATTTATTCAGAGAATATTTGGAATTTTTAGTGTTCATTGTGTGTATGATTTCGAAGAACAGGTTAGGATTAAATTTTACTTTTTGATTCAACATTTTTTTGTGTAAAATAAGTGTTTATGATGATGACAGACATTAGAGATGAGCATAAACAAATGGTTAGATGTGTGTGACAGACTTAAGGTAGTAGATGTGAACTATTTGTATAGCGGGTATCAGAAATTTTCTGTTAAATTGAAAATAATTTGGGACAAATGAAGATTTGTAATTTAAAATGGTTCACTGCATGTTGTTCATTTGTTATGTTCACTTAAGAAACCTTCTATAGTTCTCAATGAAGCAGTGGTAAGATTTTAAATATGAGATAATTTACAAGTGAATTTTGCAAAATTACTAAAAACTAGAAAAAGAATCAGTCAAATGCCCACAGGCATTGCTATGTACATGCATTAGTAGGTTGGTGACATAATCTTGTAATGAGTTTTTAGATGTAGGGATAGCACACATATTTTAACTTTGATTCACTTCTAATTAGTGCAGAACATTTTACAGTTATATAGGGATAATAACCTTTTTATGTTTGATGTCTGACATTCAATGACCCAGATTGACACAACAGGGACTTTCTTTTACAAGCCGTCAGTTCCCTCAGACTTGACATAATCACTTCAACAAAGATTTTATTAAGCTGTGGAGAAATTTTTAAATGACTAAGAATAATACTTGTTATGGTGGGTCCCCTATAAAAACCTGTTATACAGCAAGGTAAAAAGGATTTATAAACATTGGATTGTATAAAAACAACTTTTACATATGTTAGCTGAACTGGTAAATGATTTGATTTGATGCTTTTTAAGTATGTTTGGTGTTATGACTGTCATTGAGGTGGAAAATTAATGAGATTTCAATTTTTTTTTCGTAGTAAAAACACGGCTCACGACCAGGAAATCCAGAAACTGTATGAAGAAATGGAATATCAGATCAAACAGGAGAAGCAGAAGATCCTGACAGAGGTAGGGCAGATATAGTAGTGACTAGAGTTAGGGATGGAATAGTGGATACAAAAAAGGAGGATAGGGTGGTGGTCAATAAAATAGGGAGTGGGTGGGGGGGGGGGGGAGAGGGTAGATTGCCAGAATAAAAGGGAATTGACTGGTGGTCAAAATGGAATGATGCCCAGTTTAGGTGGGAAAGAATGGTAGTTATAGAATGGAAAAATAGTGGTGATTAGAATAAAGGTTGAATGGAGGGATGGAGTGGTTTGGAGAATAGAAGGCAGCATTAAGTCCAGAAAGAATGAACTGTTGCTGAAGTTTCAGTTTGTTTTAGATTTGAAATGTTCAAAGCATAACAGAATGACAGATTTACAACAAAAGTTTATGACAGGTCATCAACATTTTGCTTTGTTGTTAAGTTTTATATACCTATATTTTATTGCTACAGTATTCATATTCTGTGTTCCACAAGACACTTGAAGAAAATATCAATAGGAAGATTTTATTTCCAATGAAGTATAGAAGATGTATATGGCTTTGAATAAGCTTACATAAAATATTTGATTTATAAAGAAACTTCAAAAGCTTCCAAAGATTTTTAATCAGATTTAGCATGATTTATGACACAGTGAATTATTTTCCATATCTCCATACAGACACAAGTTTTATAGCTATACATGCTGTTGTAAAGCCGTTTACAGTTTGTGATGGTTAAGAGGAGGTTGATATTAAAGTGTTATACGGCAGAGCTATGATGAATTGATGACAAGGTGTTTATCACATCGGTGTCCATGAAAAATTTCTAATGCAAACCGGAGCATGTAGACATGTCCACTTGTCCAGCTTAAACCCACACAATCTGAATTTATTTCAATGGTCATCCATTATTCTGCGTTACCTGTCCACAGGTGTATGCTTACACAGGACAACTGTTACAAATGTGCAGCCATTTATTTTGGGAGTTTTTCTTTTAGTTGTAACTGTGTTCCCTTGTGTTAATTTCTGTTGTGACTAGAATTTAAAGAGATTTCAAGATGGATTTGGATGATAATCATTTACCTGGACAGTTATGTTTTAATGAGCTCAAGGTATCTCTTTAAAATTAAGCTCTGGAAATCCTCTTAGTGGTATCAGAAATATTTCAGCTGTAATTACCTGAAATGTAGTTCTTGATTTAAACTTTGTCTTAATTGATTCAAAATCTTTCAATTAATGGGTTTGGGTTGAAAAGACTTAAATCTTTTTGTTTCCAACTTTTAGGAGCAGTTGAAAGAGAGACAGATGAGAGAGGCAATGGAGGAAGAATTAAAAGAAAAAGACAGGCAGCTACAGGATCTCCTTGCTAAACACCAAGAGGTACATTTTTGTGTGACGATTTTAATATTTACTTTTTTAAATTAGCAAAAATAATATTTTTTTTATACTATATGTGAATGTGCATCACTTTTCTAAATACCTAAATTATGAAGTCATCACTCACCAATGTTTTGTTTTAATTAAACAATTAAAAAGAAAACTATTTTTGAGCCAGTAAAATTTTAACTATCTTTCATAAAATTATCAGATTTATTGGAGACTTGACTTTACTGATGTATTGGTAAAAAAGTAGAAAAATAGAACTACTAACAAAATTGTTGCACAATACTGTTAATGAGCAGTGAAATTAATTTTAAAGAAGTTAAAACAGTTATAAAAAGAATTATGTGTGGACCGATATCTGAATTTTTAAATAATTGAATTTAAAAGTCTTTGTCAGGCATTTTTTAAAATAATATTGGAATTTATATTCTTTACAACACATTTACAAATTAGTGGATTTATTTAATTTGATTATAATAGCAACAAATATCAAATCATTATGGAATTATATTGAAATCAGTAGACAAATAATTTTCTAAAAGCACAGTCAAAAAAAAAGAAGGAATGCACATTTGTATTACAGAAATATCTTTAAAAAGATTATAAAAGCACAGTCCAAAAAAAAAAGAAGGAATGCACATTTGTATTACAGAAATATCTTTAAAAAGATTATAAAGTTATTAAGTCACATGCATTCACCATCATAAACTTTCTGCCCTCTCAGCAGCACAAAATCACCAAGCTTTACAATAATTATACCCCAACTCGAAAGGAGAGAGGGGTCCATACTGTTTTACCCTCGTGCGTCTTTCTGTCTGTCTGTTTAGCTGTCCATCTGTGTGTCTCTGTTTCCGCCACTTATAAATTTTTGTGGCAGTTTTCTCAGCAACTAGCCATTGCAGAAGCTTGAAATTTTAGCACACTTTTTGTGTAAGCATGCCATATGGTGGGATTCATTTTTGTTCATAATTGTCAGCATGAAAGCTAGGGTATATTCACATCAGAGCAGGGATATTTCTAGTGAGCATTTGCTCACAGATTTTTTCAAGAACTTTTCTTTCGTCTGCAGAATTGAATCATTATGATAAAATGATAAAAACAATGAAATGTTTAGCTAAAAATTAGATTTAAATTGTTGACTGTTTTGTCATAAGAATAAAAAGACACTGAAAGCAAATTTTCTTTTTTTCCCTTTCAGATGGAAAAAAGAATGAGTGAATTAAACCAAACAGAGGTGGAAACCAAACTGGAAAATGACAAGTTAATGAAGGTTTGTTGATTCTTCACAAGTCCTTTATCTGAATTGCAATATATACCGGTATATGCAATCATTAAGTATAAATATATACAGTCACTTCATAAATTTTTTCATGCCTTTTCGTGAAAGAAATTTGGATATGTGCTATTTTTAAAAATGTATGCAGCAAATGTAACAAAGAACATGAGGAAAATTGTTGAGCTTGAAAACATTTTTTTCAGGAGAAAGAAGCCTTAGAAGAAATGCTAGAGAAATCTCAAGAGAGTCTGGAAGAATCAAAATCATACATTGGTCAGCTACGGTCTCAACAAAAAGACGAAAAACGAGAAAGAGCCAGGTATGTGTCCTACAGGGTCTCTTGAAGATAGAAAAATGAATAACACATTAATTGGAGAACAAGCAATTCCACTTCTAATGATAAGCATGTAATGTGTGTCATGTACAACTTTGATAAATGGTCCATTATATCGTGGTCATTACAACTATTAAACTTCTAAGGATAGGGTTTTTGCATACACTGGGCATAAAAATTGCATCTGCATGCAGATACTGTATACGGGGAAATTTTCGCCCCCGTTTTATTTTTGCCCCTTTCGCCCTCTTCCTGATTGGGCGAATTTAAAACGGTGCGAATTCAAAGTACGCAGCATAATTTCTTAAACAAAACTATGACTGGGCGAATTTAAAACGGGACAAAATAGTTCGCAAGTGCAAAAGGGCGAAAATAACATGGGGCGAAAATAACCCTGTATACAGTATACAGGATTTTACAGAAACACAGTGGTAGATCTCTTAAGTACTGTGAGAAATAATTAATCTAAGGAAATCTGTATTTGAAGGATTAAGAGTAAATTAAGTAATTGAGGAAAAATGAACAAGGACCTTATGGTAGGAGGTCAAAGTTCAAGATAATCTCTTAGTCACCAGTTTCTTTTAAGAAACAGAAGAAATATGTTTATAGGGAAGTGTTTAAGATTAATTAAAAGATTTGATTTGTGTATACGAGGGGTGTTAGAAAAGTTCGCGGACAAGTTCTATTGTGAGCGCGCTATTTTCACGAAACCAGTCAAACTTTTCAGATAAAATCTTAACCTATTTTCCAATAAATATACAAAACTTTGGTGTTCTCTGGTGCTCAGTGAAAAATATACAGGTGTTTTATTTTGATAAATCTTGCTTAACGGAGCATGCTACATTTTGGCACGTTTACATCACATAGACCCTTTATCAAAATTAAAAATTGCAAATTTGTAGCGCAAAGAGATTTGTGATATTTTACCTGTCGCAAAAGTATTCATGAAACATCACTGGGAGAAATTTTGGATCAAATTGGAGGGTATATAACTGTTTTATAGCCATTTGTAAGTGATCAACGCATAAAAACACAGCCAAAAATCGGAACGTCATTGAGCGTCATGGAGCACTGCACTACGTAAAAATTATGTATGCAGACAGGAAAATGTCTAAAAAAAAGATTAAAATGTGCAAGATGCCGCAGGGAATTTCCTACACATACAAAGGACAAAAGTTTTCAAATGGTTGTAGCTTTATAAGAATGTAAGGATTAAAATTTTGAATGATTAACCCCATCGATACTTCAATGCCCCTTTATTGCATTGACGTTGTGCCTTTATGGTTTTGCATAGTTTCCATACCTGATCGATTTACTGCATAGACTTTTTTCCCAAAGATCTCAATAATATCCGAATCAGTACAAAAGACATTATAGTATAAAAGTAACATGTCTTGATATAGATATTCAAATTTAGAGTAGAAAAAAGATAAAAAAAATATGGAAAAAATGAAAGATTTAATGAACTGCGACAAAGCTTAACGGGTTGAAATCTGGCTGTCACGTTGCCTTACGTCAAGTGATTGCTCCGTGAATCCCATGACCTCATAGTAAAAATCGTCGTAAATTTTCAAGATTGTAGTAAATGGACCTGATTTTTTACATACAGATAAACAAAATGCAGGTATTTATTCAGACATAGGTCATGCTTCACAGTATACAATAGATTTTCCGTAATTCAATGTGTCCGCGAACTTTTCTAACAACCCTCGTACATGTATATGTAGGAATTTATTTATGTAATATACTTTTACTCTTTCAGGGCAGCATTGCGTTTAACAGAAAACATTGCTTTGGAAAGAGAAAGTTTGGTTAAACAGCTTGATTTACTCAGGTAGTTTTTGAAATTTAATTCTGAAAAAGTTTGAGATTTGTTTATTGTGTTGTACATATTTAATTTTGGATTTCCTTTCTGTCCACAGAGATGTAAACAAGAAGCTTCGAGATGACAAGGATGAGGCAGAAACAAGGCGGGTACATAGATATTTTATATCTGACCCTTATTATCTATATACCATGAGATTTAAAAGCACAAAGCTGAATTAATGATAAATTAGGAAGCAGAAACAATGCATCTATATGAACATTTTATATCTCTCAGTGAATTAATTTCCTCAGACCCTGAGTATTACAGTGGCTAAGCCTAATTAACTTTTAATTATAATTCTGAGTACTAGCTTGTACATTACGAAACTAAACATTTTTTCTCTCACTCTATCTTCATGACCGAATATAGTGTTTTGCAATATGATGCAATGGATGAAGTACTGTGTATCAGAATTATAAGTAAAAAAAAAAATAAAATCTGGCAAACGTATATCTAACATAAGCTAAGTTAAAAAATGTAGTTGTCATTAGAAGAAATCAGAAACAGCAGTTCTACTTCTGTCATTGATAATAATAATTGGATATTACATTAAATATTGCCTAGAAATCTGACAGTAAGTTTGTCATTTTGTCAGTGTGCCGTCAGTGACACCGAGATGTCAGATGATTTACACCAGGTAACCATGACACTGACCCACTGACCTACTTTGTTGGAATTTCATTTCTTTTTTTGTAGTTCCTATTAAAATACCTTTGTTTATTTTAATTGCTTAATTTGAATTGAATGTTTCAGTGCATGACAGTAATGTATAAAAAGAATTTATGCATGGTGCAATGAACGATGGAGCTGATTTTCATAAAAAAGAAGAATTGATTAAGAAGCACAAATTAGCACTCTTTTTGTTTTACTTAAATGTTTTTATCCTGCATGTTAGTTCAATGATTAATTTGTTTTAAGCACAAGTTGTTTAAAATAGAGAGAGAAAACATGTAAAAATAAAAATGTAGACATTTTGGCAGTCACAATCAGCCACAAGTTACATGAAATAATTTTTGAAGGGGAAATGTAGATTTCATGGAGGCAGAAGTCTTGTAGAGGTGGTCTTCAAACAGCTGATTTTATGTTGTAGCTCCCTCACATTTTATTTGTAGTTTCTTAAAAGTACTCTTTTTATGAAAGATTTATAGAGAAAAATATTATCCATTTAAATTTTTTACAAATAAGTTTTAAGTATTACCAAGGTATAGAACATTGAAAATAAAATTTTACCAGCTTAATTTATGAATGAAGGAATTCATTAAGATTTTTCGTGTTATAGATTTTGGAGTCAGAAGCAAATGCGAAGAGGCAATGCTTCAGAAACCAGGACCCGTCCAAACGAGGATCCATCCTCGGCAACTACTTCCCTCCAAGCAGGTAAAACCACGGGGAAAATGAACAAAATACTCTTAAACTTATCTCACTACAAATTGGTAAATTTAATACATTATAATTGTTTTGAATTTTTTTTATATAAGTTTATTATATTGAATTATGCATTTGTGAAAAAAAGAATCACCAGCAAAAAAGAAAAACATCCCCTTGTACTTACTTTACTTGAAAAACGAGGGAAGAAATTTTTGATCAAAATTGATAAAAGAACAAATTTAAAAAATTTATTCCTTGCATATACAAATTATTTAAAATTGAAAATATAATGTACCAGTATATTATTTTTCTTTCATTCAGAGGCAGAATGGACTCCACCCAAGAATCAATCTCGGAGTTTTCGAACGACGAGGATCTAGAGCAATCGCAGCCACATCATCATTCACTTCATGACATCACAGACATCGCTGATGACATTGAATGCGATGATGATGTCATGACCACTCAGCACACACAGTCACTTGATCATGTAGATAGTCATTATGGGATAGGTGGGCAGGGTTCACAGGTCACTGAGAGCCAGAACAGGGATCAAACTACAAGCAGTGATGGGGAAATAAATGTTAGAAGTTCTAGGTAGGATTACAATCAAGAAGTCGTCAATGTGATGATATAAATCAATTAGGACAGAGACTTTTTTGAGTAATTTTGGAATTCTGGGAATTTTGTCTTTTTTGTAGACAGAGGCACAAGCAGCACAAGAGACAGAGAAAAAAAGGACAAAAAGCAGTGGTTGATGAAAATAGGTAAAAACAAATGCTGAGATAGAGCTGAGGTGAAATGTGTAACAGAATAACAAAACTAACCATACAGTAACAAAGATACATGTATTATCAAGGTGTTTGAAAGGGTTGTAAATTCTGCCAACAATTTGGGGCCATTTCATGAAACTGAAAAAATCATGTATAAGCAGTACATGCATTTTGCCAACAATTTATAGGGGCTGTTACATATGAAATGGAATTAAAATAGAGCATTATTTCATCAGTTAACTTCAACATGGTTAATTTTTAAAATATAAACCATCCAGCAAGTATTGAAAAAAGATTTAAAAATCCTAATTGATAGAAGAAAGTAATCACCATTCATATCATGTTTTGTAACATTTTATTTCTTAGCCATTGTAGTACTATTAGAAATAGAGCACTAATCTCACTGGTTTTTGCTTAGTGTGCACAATACTAGTGTTCCTGGTGATGGAAACTGTTTCAGAGACGACATCGAGGAAGACGGCGACAACATTGACCTACAGGTGGCTTCGGCATACGAGGATTTGTTCGGCGGAAGCAAGAGGCGAGAATCCATCTTTGTGGAGACCATAGAGGACTATATGAAGCGACTGAATCAACATTCCATTCAGCAAGAAAAATCAAAACGCTTCGTACCAAAGACGGAAGGCGATGCTTTAACTGAAAATGATGAGGAAATTCTGGAAAGAGGGTGTGGCCTATAATTTCCTTTGAGCAGTCATATATGATACCTGTGTATGGTTTAAAAGCATCCTTGAGAATGCACTTTTAAGGAGGGAGCTTGTTATTATGCAGCCTGACCTTCAGATATTCCTGGAATGATTCCACATTTCTCTGCCTATGGTCATTCTCCTGGGGGGTTATTTTATTTACTGGTGGTGAAGGGTGTAGGTAGCGGCTCTCCAGTACAGGTGATTATGGAGCTTTTTTGGGCTTGGTATTTGGCTTATTTAATTATTGCTTATTCACTTTTCTATGCATTATTTTAGTGTACTTTATTCAAACCTGCAGTTATTTATAACTGAATTTAAATTAATCAACATGTACTAACATTTAATTACAGGGATGATACTGATACTAACAATTATGAGGACACTAATGAAACATCTTTTAGGTACATGATGTTTTATTATTTATCAGCTGATGTATTTAAATATTTTGATACTTTAAGAATTTACATCATGTTAAATGATTTTACTTATTTTAAAAAAAGTATTGAAAGGATGAATTTTTAATTTCTAACCAAACAGAAATGGAATTGTCCCTGAAACTCCCAGAGGACAGCCTGTCGGAGAGGACAAGGTATGTTCTACATGTATGTTTTGACTAGTCTTATAATTAAGAAAACAAGATGTGTTTGTGAAACACTATGCGCCCGGCGGCAACAAAGTTAAAAAAAAAACATGTTTTAGTATGTAGGTCACAGTCAAGGTCACAAGGTCATTGATCATGGTGTCATTTTAAAGAGATTGATTAGTGGACAATGCATACCAAATATGAAGTATCTATCTCTCGTGGTTCAAAAGTAATGATGATTGTTCAAAAAAGCTATTTTTAGCATATAGGACACAGTCAAGGTCACAAGGTCCTTGACCTTGGTGTCGTGTGAAAGGGCTTAATTAGTGGAGTAGGCATGCGAAATATTAAGTCTCTATCTTTCTTCATTCAAAAGTTATTGCGAAGGTTAAAGTTTACTGACAAAAAAGCTATATCGAGTATACAGGTCACAGTCAAGGTCACAAGGTCATTGACCATGGTGACATTTAAAAGAGCTTCATCAGTGGTGTATGCATACCAAATATGAAGTCTCTAACTTTAATGGTTCAAAAGTTATCGTAAAGGTTAAAGTTTGCAGAAAAAACTATTTTTAGCTTATATGTCACAGTCAAGGTCACAAGTTCATTGACCTTGGTGTCATTTGAAAGAGCTTTATTAGTGGAGTATGCATGCCAAATATTAAGTCTCTATCTTTCTTCGTTCAAAAGTTATAGTGAAGGTTAAAGTTTGCAGACAAACAGATAAACAGACAGACAGACAGGACAAAAACAATATACGCCTCGGATCTTTCGATCCGGGTGCATAAAAATAGAATCTTTCAATTAAGTTTTATTAATGAAAGGTGTTGATTCATTTTATTTAAATAATTTAGGAGAGAGAATGTATCTTTAAAACATTCGCAATTGAATGAAAATATTTATGTTTGGACTGTGGAGCATATGTTGTAGAAGTGTTATAAATCTGATAAGCCTGTTGATTAAAAGAAAAAAATAACTATACCCTATTTCATTCACTGCTGTGTATGTATATTAATGCCATTTTTCTGTGATACAGACTGATGAGGAGGTGACCCCTCCCCCCAGACAGAGGCTGTTTAAGGTCGTATTTGTGGGAGACTCAGGTGTTGGCAAGAGCAGTTTCATACACAGATTCTGTAATGACCAGTTCAACCCCACATTTAGTGCAACTATAGGTAAGGACAGAATATATTTGGCATAGAAATTTTAGTTTGAACACACAATTAATTTATATGCTTTTTTGGCAAAATTTAAATGTCATCTTCAGTTTGTATAAGAAAGAGTGTATTAGTAGCTATTTCAGAACTGCAGTGAATTTTATTGTGTTCTTTGGGTAGTTCATAATCTTTTCTACATTAATTTCCAGGTGTGGACTTCCAGGTGAAGAGTCTGGTGATGGAGGGACAGGTGATTGTTCTACAGCTCTGGGACACTGCTGGCCAGGAACGGTAAGTCACGGACAGAAAGTCTTAAAATATGTCAATCAGCAGCCTGCTTCTAAGCATTTCGTCACCGTGTGATTAAATCTTTTTTACATTTCTTTCAGCTGAGATAAATTTTAAAACAATGTTTGTTTAGTTTTTTGTATAGTTTTTTTTTGTAAATCAAAACTAGGAATATACATATGAGTGATTTCAAACCAAATCTTGCTCATCTGTTACTAGGTTTCGAAGTATCACGAAGCAGTATTTCAGAAAAGCGGATGGTGTGATACTGATGTATGATGTCACCACAGAGGCCACATTCACCAATGTCAGGAACTGGATGACCAGCATAAAAGAGGGGGTGGAGGAAGGAACAGCCCTGGTTGTCGTCGGTAACAAGACAGATCTGATTGAGGAGGATGACAGAAGAGCCGTCAAAGCTAAGGACGGGAACAAACTCGCTGCTGTATGTTTACATTGCTATACTGTCTTGTTTTGTTTCTGTATATCTATTAGAGATGGAACAATTTTATTGCAGTTGATTCTCATTAAGATTAATTTGAGTGCTTGTTATCCCAATCATATTGTCTGGATTAATGAAGTATCCAGATGAAATGCATCTTTTATTATTTTATAATTGGTAGATGTAAATGTATTGGCATCAGGGTTTTGGAGGCTTCACTGCATATATTATAGTTTGCAGTTAAGTATAAAGTTTTACATTACGTCACGATCTTTTTCATCAGATGCATCCAGCGTAAACAATTCTCGTAATTGGTCAACTCAAATTATCAACATTGACACGGAAATAGTCTGTTGCACGAGCAACCAATCGGGGATAAGAAGAAAGTTCCAGTCGTAAAGCTTGCGGTTAGGAGGCGGTACAATTTACCTTGAGCGCAGCTGTCAACTAGATCGTGACTTAATGTGAAACTTTACACTTAGCTGCAAACTATAATATGTGAAATTTGAATTATGAAGAATATTTTCAAGTCTTAGAGCTGTTGGATTTTAGAATTTGAAACCAAATTATGCTATTAAAAATCCATTATAAGAAAAGAAATTGAAATCATTAGTAATGGAATTTTATTTTCAAGAAATATGTTATTTTACTAAGTGGAAATATTTTTCTTCAGGAATTTGATGCCACCTTCTTTGAGGTCAGTGCCAAGTCTGGAACAAACATCAAGGAATGCATGGAAGCTTTAGCAAGGTGATCATTGTTGTTTGTGAAATGGAAAATATGTACTATAACTGTGTTAACCTTACTCATGCAATCCTAAGCTGAATTTTTTTTTTCTAATAGTTTCCCTCACTTTAATACATGTATACATGTATCTATTGTTTTAAATTCTTCTTTAATTATGAAAATTGATTGATATATATTTTACAGTTGTGTGTTTTACGATTTTACAAAAATGTGGTAATATTAAATTACATAATGTGATAATACTGTCCATTTTAGAATTTTAAAAGAAAAGGAAGACGATGAAATAGAGAAAGCTGTACATTTAGAAGATTCTGAGAAAAAGAAAAAAGGGGGATGTTGTAGCTGATAGATATATTTAACTTGTCATCATAATAATAAGGAATACTCATCGTTACCATTGAACAAAGCAACTCTTTCCTGGAAAAAGTGAGGTTTCGGTTGACTATGTCATAACTCGTTAGTAAATCCATAAGAAATGTTATTTTTACACAAACAGAACAGTGCTGCTGTTCTAAATTTGCTGCTTCCAGTACGTGTCTTGATTTTACAGACATTATCCAAAGTGGTTGGCTTGGAAAGTCCCTTCTTTGATCTCAGTGTTCTAAGAACAAACATTCTATTTATTTTTTAAAAATATGCTGATTGCATATACCTCTGACTATCCCATAATAACTGATCTCCTTGGTTATAGAAATCCATTATTATTTTAGTGCAATATATGTTAGATTTTATTTTCATATTTTTATGATATACACAATTGCAAACTTGTTTCATTATTTCATAAGTTATGTTTTATAATTTATGTATGGGGAAATAATAAATCCTTGGTTGTTATTTATTTATTCTCTATAGGAAATAATTTTATGAACACTTGCATTATTTTAATGGTGTACATATTGGCGTTATTTCTTTCGATTCATGATCTGCGCATAATCCTGCATTTAAAAAAAAATGCTGATTTTCATGATTCATAGATCAGAACATGTATACAGATTTCAAAATATTTTTTTTACACTGTATCCATACAATGTTTCATGTTTTACTACAACAATTCCATAAAGCATTCCTGAACTATGCAATAAATGTTGATGTCTGCTACATTGTAGCTTCTGTTCTATTTGTTGATTGAGCATTCTACATACAAAGCATGTTTTAATGATGCTTGTGGGAAATGTATTTTAATTTGTACTATATGTATATATAAAATTGTTTATAGTATTTATAAAATTTATACTATTTAAAAGTTGGTATCTGAAAGCAAAGAACTATATTCGGTATACTGCATATCTTTGCCCCCACTAAAGTCAAATTTTGAAAAATTTTTAAAATGTGTTGAAATGTATAAATTGTATGAAAAATATAAATTAACAAAACATATTCTAGTTTCAAAGTAGGTTATTGACAATTTTTGTTTTTATGACATCACAAACTAGTCGGAATTTGCATTATAATTTAGAAAAAAGGACAAAATGGACAAAATTTCAACAATTTTAGCTATAGAATTTATAGAGCGCAGGTCTGCTCAGGAACAATATTTGCATATTTAATTGATATTATCATTCTACACATTATATCAAAATATTGAGCCTGATCAGACCTGCGCTCGGTGATTTTTACTCAAAATATCGATGCAATATTTACATTTTTCTGTAGAAATCATGGAATTTTTAAATTTACGTCCTTTTCCTGACGTCATTTCAAACATATGACGTCATTGCTAATGAAAACATTCAGTGCTTTGAAGTCAGCATGTATCCCCCTGTTTTAAAACATAATTAAATATTACTCTGTCAAGGTTTGATTTTGGGGGCAAATATTGGTTATTACCGAATAAAGTCCTTTAAAATTAGTCTACATTTACTTGCAACAAACAAAATGTTACATTGTAAAGAAAAGAAAATATTTAATTGACTTACTTCATTTTATTTAAAATTAATTTAGCTTTTACTCATTTTAAATGAAAACTAAAAAATATATTTTAAACACTTAAGCTTTTATGTACAGTCATGAAAATTTATGACTTTTTAGCACAGGGTTTACAATTTAAATCAGTTCTTTTTTTTATTATACATGACATTGTATATGTTGCACATGTGCACTACATTCCAGATAATAAATACTGTTATAAAGAATTGTTCAAGTCTTATATTTACATGTTTTTGTTCTATTTCTGTATGCATACTTTGATTTAATAGAATATGTATGTTTATCTATGGAACACAATTGTTAAGCAAAAGAAAATCACTGTCACTGGTCTGAAATCTGACTTTTAATTTATCAATTTTAAATCTGGAACACCTTTTTAATGTACAAAGGGATGTATTAGGTCCAAGTTCTTAACAAAAACAATGTATTTACTAAATTGCCAGCACTCTGAATTCAGCATCCCTTTAGAGTGCTGTTTAATTACATCAACCATTCCTTAAACAGTTAAGGATATAGAGTGATTCATAACTTTCCTCAGATGTCGACAACAGCCTTATTGAAACATTAAATTGATACTAAGTATCATTAAGCATGCAATATTCAAAATTGCTTCAGTTGTCATGTTAGTGGAGACAGGTCAATTCGGGGGAGAGGGCATGCACTGTTGTTTGCAATTATAGTAAACATGAGTTTTTAAATGCTGAGATGCCTAGCTGCCCTTGAGGTAAATGTCTAAAGACTTTTGGTAACTAATAAATAGATCGGGATTAGGAACACTTCTTATGTGCGATAGTTGGGCCATTTTCATCATACTCCTGTTTAGTGATGCACATTTGTTCGAAAGTGGAGAGAGAACCCAAGATGGATCCACCTTTCCACGCTAAATACTCCCGGTCATGCGCAGTACTTGAAGTGATTTTCACCTTCATGTTGTTTGGTGGGTCTGATTTCAGCTCTTTTTCTAATCTTTCAATAAATCCTGGAAACAAGGTTGATCCACCGGAAAGGATAACATTGGAAATGTCTTTCCAAATATTTTTGTCACATTCTAAGATGGAGTCTAGGATTTGCTTATGTATCCCTTTGGCTTCCAAACCTGGAAATAATAAAAAAAAACTAAGATTTCAGTTTTACCCATTATTTTTCTGTACTTCATAAAAATTAAGATTTGTTTTTAGTCGGAGTGTACTGTAATGCTGTAAAATTTCATTATAATTAAAAAGTTGCAGCAACAACAGTAGGGTTCGGAAGGTTTAAAATATATTGGAGGATTTAAAATATATTGGATGGCTTACCTACAAAAGATGGCTGAAATAGTATTTCTGGACACCTGAAACAATTGTTACCAATTGTGATCACTTGTCCGTCTGGGAGTTCATAAGTGTTTTCCTGCCGTGAACAACGTTTTGAGGCAGATAACTCTTGTTCAAAGTCCATGGTAACGTAACAGAGCTTCTCCTTAGTGCAACGAACGATTTCTTGGTCGGCTGAAATAAAAAAAGAGAGGTTTTTTTGGAAATAAAGGAAAATGGATGTCTAGACAAATTAGGGGGATTATGGATTTGAAAATTTACTTAAATTAACTAAGTTGTTTCCATCTTTTACAAGTTGCTCTTGTAAATTTTTTGTCAAATCTCTACCAGCAAGATCAATTCTCTTCATGGCATGCGGTAGAGCACACGTACCTTGTAGAAAATAATAAAACAAAAATTTTCATCTCATTTTTTGAAGCATTAAAGTAATTGTGAGGTGCTACATGTTGTTTTTCCTAAGGACCCTTTACATACGAAGAACTTGCCTTCATGAATAGGGAGAATTTAAGAAACTCCAGATTCGAGCACGATTCCCGTCGTTCGCCCACATCCGTACATAGAAAGAACTGGTGACACACTGACGTACAACCTGGGAACGTCAAACCATTCGAACATTATCTGTAAATAAGGAAAGATTGGGTACGATTAAAAAAAGTTCGATAAATACAGAAATGGATTTAAACATGTGCCTTTCAAAAAGGATTTCGGATACGCCTAAATCTAAACCAAAAAAAAAATGTACTGAATTTTAGGGAGAATTCAAAAGTGGACAAGAGAACGTTGTCCTAGAGGCGAACTGTTTATAAATTGATAAAGAATAACCGGGTTAAATTCATGGTAAGTATTCTTTTTTTATGTATAGAATGTTGACATGCTTCAAACTTTAAAATTACTAGCATGCCACCTGTGGAGTCTGAGTTTCGTCCCCAATATAAGAATCCTTGTTGCAAATCCCCACCACTGCCATCTAAAAAATGGTTGTCGTGTTAAATTGACATTAAATCAAGCATTATTAAATGGAAATAGATTACTAGTTTGTTTCAAATAAACCATTACGACATCATGCCAAAATCTGGGTTGAAGCCAACTTTGAAGCCAGTCCAGGCCAAACGGACCAAGCCAGGTTTTATAGCAAGCCACATTTGAAATATCGAGCTTGAATTTTGGTCTTCCTGTGAGCATTGGAAAAACGAACTTTGGGAAATCCCGTCCAGCAATTTCAGCCTTACAAACACCCGATCCATTATGAATTACAACAACGGCACTGTCGTCCTTCGGCATAATAAATCTACAAATCAATGAAAATTCTCTTTACAGTCTATTTTAAGCAGGAGAGATAGGGAGAGAGGAAGAGGGAGAAAGAGATTGCTATTAATAGTAATAATTTTGGTAAATTAAACGGGATATTCACTGTCTTCTTACCCTAATTTTGTTGAAGATTATTTCTGAGCATGGTCGGTTCCATTATGGTCTTCTAAATGTGGCACGAAGTATAAATGGGTCATTTTTCAAAAAAAGTTCACTTTTTTGTCTTTTGATCAGAATAATAGGAAAAATATCCTTTAAATTTTTTTTCCCGTTGGTTAATATACATGGTCATACAGCTTATAAGTTATTATTATAATAGAAATTTTATAACGCGCTTAGTTAAATGATAGGGAAAATATTATCCTGTGTAGATATGTACAAATTTTGCACCTCATATTAATTGAATTCGTTCACAGATTAATTTAGTATGGGTGTTTTACTTATGCCGCCCACTAAATACTATAGTATTGTGCATTTAACATTCAGGAAGTGACATGTCCTACCAGTTTATTCCTGTTACCAAAAAGAAAATGTTAAAATAAAAGTTATCTCACTTTCCTAGGAACTGTTTTCACGATCCTCAATATATCATCATTTTCTGTTGTCTCAAGTTTATGAACGCCATGATTTGAAAGTGAATAAAGAAAGGGTTCAAAGGTCGATAAGTTTGTCTTATTGGTAGTGTATAATGAAAATATGTCCTATCTGTTACCTTCATAATATGCAAGTACTCTTTAAATTGTTTATTCTGCTAAAACAATTAGATGAACTAAGTTACAAAGAAATGGTTTCAATGTCTCGATGATGCATAAAGAGTACATTATACTAAATAATGGGTGATTTATATGAGAAACGTCCATCCTGTTACTGTCATTCCTGTTACCATTAACATGGTAACAGTAAGGAAAACTGGACTTCATATCTTGAGTTTTAACCACGAAAACAATTACCTTTATTTTTCTAAGTAATAAAAGTTTAATTACACATGTTAAAAAACTTCGTAAATCATATTGAAATATGTTTGTGCTTCAAATAGTGCCATTATAACTTAAACATGCACTCTTGTAACAGAATGGACAGAAATTGTAACCGGAGGGACAAGTTATCCGTGTATTTATATACCTATTTAAGTTTTATCATTTGTTTTTCTTGAAATTATGAAATATTCTTAGTTTTGCAACAGCATAGAGTACCTTTAATAAACAAAAAATGAAGTGATAAATATTTTAATAGCACTTTACAGTTAAATTTCGTAACAGGATGGACATAAATGTCTTTCATTGTCTCGAATTTGCCAGATTTGACAAAATCATGTTTTTATTCTACATTTCTCTTTCTTTTCTTAACCATTAAAGTTAGAAAAAGTCATTTTTATTTAAATTGTAGAATTCATTGTCCATCCTGTTACACTGTTTTGTCCATTCTGTTACTGTTTTGTCCTTCCTGTTACCCGAGTCCTTACTGTTACCAGTATATTTTCCGAGTTTAAATTGCTTTGGCAGAGCACCTGTTTAAATAATTTTCTTTAATTGTTTCTTCTAATCACAAAAATAATGTGCAAGATTATTTTTTTCAACTATAGTATATAAACATTCCGCAATAAGGTTTTTCATGAAGAGAACCCCGTAGATTTTGCTTCTGCTTGGTATATGGTAGTTTGAAATGCTTTTAAACGCTCATATATTAGATGAATGTCAAACATCTTGGCATTCAATGATAATTTTTTCATTTTTTAACAATATACCAAAGATTACACTGTAAAAAATAAGTGTTTTATAAATAAACACCATATTGCAACAGATAATAAACACTTCAACACGTTTAGAATTTAAACACCTCAAGAAGTGTTTAAGAAATAAACACGTTAGAATGTTTAAATTCTAAACACATGAGGTTTAATATTCAACACTTAAAAAACACAAAATGTTTAAAGATTAAACACTGAATAAACACTTAGAGTTTACTACATAAACACCGTGAGTGTTTAAAATTTAAACATTTCATGTTTAATTAATAAACGTGTTCAACCTAAACATTTAAACACTTAAACATGTTTATTTGATGCAACAGATAATAATCACTTAAACATGTTTAAAGGTCAATTTTTAAACACTTCAACGTGTTTATTTTACAAAATAAATAAATACCTAAATGTGTTTATAAGTTTTCAACATTTTTATTTGAAACAAATATAAATCAGTACAAAACACACTGCGGTTGATAATGTTGTACATAAAGCTATTTTTAATTAATAATTGATTTAATGTTGATTGAGGGTTCAAACTTTATAAACAACTGAAACATTAAATAACACGTTTACCAACACATGGACACATTATTCAATTTTGGTTGAAAAAAATAGCATTCTCAAAATAAACTAGCATGAAGATGTAAAATCTGCATCTTTAAACTAAACTCCAATAAATTGGTGTCGGGAGGGCGGGGGTGGGTCTTTGAAATATTAAAAAAAACATAATCGCTTAATAAAATGAAATGTTTTTCATCAGTAAAATTTAAAACATTTTTAAAAAAAAAAGGTTAAATCATCCTTTACATCTTTTTTAATAAATAAAACAAGCAAAATTATGAATAAATATGATACAAAAAACTGCAAATGATATTTGTTGTCTTGGTACAGCATGAATAATATGTACTTGTATTACACTAATAAATCTAGTTGTAAATGTTACAAGTTTATACTTTCACAATTATTCAGAGTTTTAACCAAATAAAGAAATTTTTCCAGTTTTGAATTGTAAAGGACCAATTCTTGCTTCTAAACAAGAGATGCCGGGGTATCACTCACTCAATATCCATATCATATTCTAACAGTCTAGCTCCTCTGGTTGCGGGTAAAATTCAGGTTCTTCTACAACGGATGATGATCTCCAGTTTTCCATTCTCCAAAATTGCATTCACCCCAAGTAGTTCTAATTTCTTCATATCCTGAAAGATGGATGAAAAAAAATATTCACTATGCAAATTCAGATAATTATCTGTAAAAGAATAGATCCACATAAATGTCGAAAAAAAATGTTTGTTATTGTTCACGCCAATTTAAATTATACTATACATACTGAGAAACAAGTTTGGAAAAAAAATCTGCAATTCAAATACCTGTAAATCATACATGTATAAGCGTACATGTACAGGCTGTACACTAAAAAAAATAAATGTTCATGTACCTGTAGGAGCAACCCAACAGCAAAAATTAAGAGAATGGGGGGGGGGGGGGGCTACCTTGTCCCAAGGCATTTTCTATCATGTATAACACCCCCTCAAAAAAAGTAAAGTTTCCTTAAAGAATACATGCACGGGCTGGAGATGAAATTATTGTTGGTAGATGCGCTAGCAGCAGATCTGTAGCGTAATAGTTTTATGTATTAGTTATGGTCAAAGGCAAATACATAAAAACCATAACGCTACAGATCTGCAGCTAGTACATGTGCGAATGTGGTATTGTTGCATGTTAAGGAGCATAAATATTAGCAAGGGTAGGTTCCTAATTGGATTATTTTCATTTATCAGGAACCAATGGTGTTTGTGTGTGGGGGGGGGGCGTTTTTATTTTAAGACTCACCTCTCACGGTTAAGTATGATCTTCGTTCTCAGGATTCACAGTACCAGATGAATGTCCCTGCAAATTTTAAAATTAGATATCAAGACTACATAAGCATTTATTTGTCTACCTCTGCGCATGGCCGGATTGCACTCAGACGATTACTAACTATAGGAAACAATCCTGCATTTCATAAATGAAAAACATTTTAGATCTCTAACGTATTCAGCATTCTTTTTTAAAAGATTTTACGTAAAGAAATGTATAAATATACCTCTTATTTCCTTACTAGATATGGCGTTTCTTGTCAGTATGTGCGTGATTCTGCATCTTCTGCTTCAAATGGCATGTTATGACATAATCAACTGCGTCATTTTCTATCATAACGTATTAAACACTGGTGTTTAATTAAAAATTTTATAAGTGCGCTTTAGCGCATGCAATGAAATTAAAATTTTATGAATAAAACTGAAGTAAGGTATAATATGATTTTGTACAATCTCTCTTAATTTTAATTTTTCTACACCTGGGTGGAGATTGTGATGATCCCTCAGAACTTTTGACATTTGTTCTACTACTATCGGTATGTTTACATGTGACGTCATTGACAAACTTAACATACCTCTGTTTCTTTGTAATGGCGCCTCTGCCGGTGCCTCTTGAGTAGCTCGACCCTCTGGACTTTCTCTGATCACCAGAGGGTCCCTGCCGAAAGGGCTGGTCAACACTCTGTCTTGGTTTCTTGTTGACAGGTCTGGCGATGTCCCTCGACATCTCTCGTGCACGCTTTCTGTCTTTCGACTTCCTGTACAGGGTCGTGTAAAAGTCGTTCCCAAACAAGACCGACTCGTCTTGAAATTTTGTCTCGTTTTCACGCAACATGCTCTTTGCTTTCTTGGTACTTTTGAGAATTTTGGCGAGTAAATTCAGTCTTCGTTCATAAAGATACGCAACATTCACTTGACCAATCATGAGTATAGTTTTTTCCAACAAGTTCACCACTTCCTCGATTTCCATACTAGACGTAGTGCCCTCATGAGCTTTGTCCATTTCGTCCCAAATTCTAGATAAGGGTCCCATGCACTGAGAAACTCGTTTCTGTACAAATTTCAGTGAAGAATCGTGCATTTTCAAGAACTTCATAGACTTGTGATCCGCCACCAAGTCCTCGAGATAATCGTCGACATCCGGCGGATTCAAAAATTGGTTGCCTGGTATAGGCGCGTCCTCTAAAATGCGGGAGCGAATTTTCTCCTCAGATAAATGAAGTTTGAAATACTTCTTGGCATACTTTGCTTTACTTTTATCAAGCATGTATTCCGTCTCATCACTGAGCGGATCAAAACGCTTAGCGTCTAGTTCATCACCAGAATCGGCCTGCGGCTCGTCACGGCTATGCGACTGTGTCAATGGCGACTTGTAAGTGAAATCGTCAATTTCGCCCTCCTCTTCTGATGAGCTATCATCTTCATAAGGATCGGACGAATCACTGTCGTCTTCATAACGATCTTTGTCTATCGCTCCCTTTTTCAGTCTTTTCTTAGGGATGCTATAACTTCCCCACTTTTTGGGGTCGCCATCTTGGCCATACAAGAGTTTTTTATCTGCATGATTTGCAGAATTGCCATCTTGGCCCACATCTGCCCCATCTGGGCTACAAACAGGACTATCCATGTCCAAATCAAAAGGCTGCACCAAAGTAAGTAAAAATACTAAGGTTAAACGCAAAATCCACAAGGATTAAAGTAAATAGGTAATAGATAAAAAATTTTCGTCTGCTATATCAACGAAGCCAAACGGAAGAAGGAAGATCTCGCGAGATCTCTTTCTTTAAATAGGCTGGGATTACCGGAAGCCAGGGAGAATACATCATTATACCTTACTTCAGTTTTATGAAATAAAATTTGCAATTTCAATATAAATGCCATGTGTTTAATTTATAAATATATATGATTAAGAAATGAACACTCGTGTTAAACACCGGTGATTAAAATAACGATACAATTATAGAAAATATCATGATATTTGCTTCTATTTCCTCTTTAACAGTTTCTGAAAATTTTGAAATTTTGGCACAAAATTACTAAAATTAATGTTAATTGTGAATGCGTTTGGTATGATCTAAAGTCAACATATTGCCTTGCTATTCGTATTTTTTTCTGTGTCGATAAATATCTGATACTATGTGCGGAATTACTTCGTAAATTAAGACATTGTAACATGACAAATTCATACAGCAAGTACTAAGAAGCAACACTTAATTTATTTTTTGATTTGATGCATATGAATATTACGTGTTTAAGACGGATGATTAAACACCCTACTTATTGAACACCAGTTTAAACATCAGTGTTTAGATATAAAACGCAAGTGTTTTGTATTTAAACGTACCATGTTTAATTGTAAAACACGACTGTTTAAAATTAAACACAAGTTAAACATCATTTTTTACAGTGTATTTGATGAAAATTTTTAAATAGAATTTCACAGCTCTTTTTATGAAAGTAACAGGAAGGACATTAAAGTTTAAATGACTAAGATATGGAATGCCATATACGACAGCCAACTGCTTACTGCCAACTGTCAGATGCTTACTGCCAACTGCCACACATAATTGAATAAATTTTCATAATTTCGTTGATATTTATGAGAATTGTCAAAAAAATCAAAATAAAAAAAAACATGGATCCAGGATTTTTTCCAGGAGTGATCCACCCCAGTAAAAATAAATCGAACTCAGAAATTTCTTGACAAGAAAAATAACGTAATCTCCTTTCGTAAACGTGAAAAATAATTTTGGCGATGTTGGTGGGTTATGCTCCATATCTTCATATCTATGACTTTTCATACAAATTAACCTAATACAGATCCGCGTTTTCGGGGGGGGGGGGGGGGGTCCAAGGTCAGTTTTAAGTACTTATTCTAAAAACCATTCACAAAAAGTTAATTGTTCTTATGTATAACTCCTTTAATAAGGGGTAGAAAATTTTATCAATTGAAATCAGACTGAACATATCATCAGATCTTCAAATACTATTGAAAATGGATAAATGACTCCTTAATCTCATCTAATGTTTTTTTTAATGTAAAATTCAATATATTATTTTTTATTTGTTATCTTATAAAATGACCATTTTCCTGTTTTTAACCCCCCCCCCCCCACATGAGACAACAAAATCTTTGGAAAGGATAAAAACTGAAAAAAGGGATTTGTTGTTGATTCACGGGGGAGTTATTTTAAAAATGAATTTCAATTTCCCGTTAATTTTTAACCTTTGAACATTTTTCTCAAAGATTTATATCTCTTTTTGTTTTACTGCCAACTGTCAGCTGCTTACTGCCAACTGCCACACATATTTGAATAAATTTTATATTTGTATTGATATTTATATGAATTTTCACAAAAACAAAGGAAAAAAAAGGCTCGGATCCAGGATATTTTTTCCAAGGGGGTCACCTTGGTAAAATTGAATTGAATAAAATGACCAATATGTTTTATCTTATGTAATATTCAATATGTGCGGTTAATAAAGTACATTGTTTATTTTTTTTATTTGTTTTCCTATTTGAAATAGGTAATAAAATGCTCATTTTCTGCTTTTAATCTTTAAAGAAGCCCCCCCCTCCCCCGGAGACAACAAAACCTTTGAAGAGAGAATAATAATAATAAAAAAGATTTGTCGTTTCGCAGAGAAAGATGTTTTGAAAATTAATTTCCGTTTTCCATTATATTCTATATATAGTTAAAAATTTCCTCAAATTAAAGATGTACATGTATATCTCTGTGTGTTATAATGTTTCACATGCATAGATCTGGGGGGGGGGGGGGGTTAAAATTTGTACATGCAGTCATACGTTAAATAAACTAAACGAAACACTGGTATAACTGACCTTGGACCCTCCACTTAGAAAACGCCGTTCAAACATTTATATCTCTTTGTTTGTACAAATAAAATATGTTTTACATGCATAGATCTAGAGAGAGGGGTCCAGAATGCCCCTCTGAAATTTGTAATGTTATTTAATGCGCAAACTAAACCAACTAAAAGTTATTTATAAAATAAATCAAATGAAAGGGACCTTAGACCCCTCCCCCTCCCCAACCGAAAATGTGGACGGCCGAAATAAATTTTCACATTTAGTAAAGGACTTTACGTATTTTTTTCTTGTCAAGAAATTTCTGGGCTGGATTTTTTTTTTACCAGAGTGACCCTCTTGGTGAAATGGTCTATAGATCCACGCCATTTTTTTTTAATTACATAAATATTAATATTAAAATAAAATTTATTCAAATATGTGTGGCAGTTGGCAGTAAGCAGTCAGCAGTTGGCAGTAAGCAGTTGGCTGTCGTATATGGCATTCCATACATCTCAGATAAAATGTCAATATTTTTTAAAAGAAATATTTTCTTTTCTGCAATGCAGTGGATTTTAGTAGTTTATTACTGTATTATTCAAATAAAGTTGAAAAAATCATAGTAAAACCACTTTCATTTTTCAAAAATATGTCATTCAAAAAATGAACTTTTTTTTGAAAATGACCCATATATGTTACCTTTAAATCATTACTGAAGGCAATATTTAAAATCAAGACTTCGTCCTACAAAAAAACTTAAAAATAATTCGAAATTATTAGTATGCAGTAAACATTTAATACACTTCTGTACATAATCATGCAAATATATGCAAAATATAAAATACGTGCTTTTTTTCTAAACAAGTTGTTTTTTTTAAGAACTATATATGATAAACACAGTAAAAATTGTTAATACGCTTTGAAATAGATCATTAAAATTTAATCAAGAACATACGTACAACTAAGTTACATATGAAACATGTATTTTTCTTGACACCACTTACATTGATGGTTTTATTTATTTTTTTTTTATTTTTCAATATTTTAAATTTAAAAAAAATGGGAGGGTTCAATGATCGAGAGCTAACCAAAAAATAATTCAAGTGTAAAAACATGTATGTTGAAATTGCATTTAATGATAAAAACTAAATAATCTAAATAATTCGATTTACTGCAAAATCTGTATTATGCAAATTACACGAGCATGATGGAAAATAAAGATTGAATAGTTGAAATATTGAAAGATCAGCGCCATTGCCTACATTTGTATTTTTCTAGCATTGTTTGTAATGCTTGAACAATTTCTTCTTGGAGTTTGTATGCCTTCTTGTGATTCACTTTTTACCAACACATTTTACCAGAAAGAAAAATATTAATGCAGAATCAATATAAATAAAATAAAGTCTAACGCTGATATATATGCATATTAATTACTATAGAATTCATGTGGGGAAAAAATCTTTGTTACTGCTACCCATTGTCATACCTTAACTTTTCAAAAACATTATCTGTTGAGTGTACCTGGGATTATCGATGGAAACGTAATGAATTTTTAAGTTGAGTAAATCAATTTCTATGAATATTCATGAAGTGTATAATGCAATGTAACTATAGATAACTTTAATCCTTGTGGCTTTACTTTTCTTCGAAATTAAAATGGCTTGAAAATGAGGTTTGATTCTTATTAATCCTGAAATCTCGATTAAGATTAGAGATTACATAAATTATGTATTGATATTATTTTTACTGAAATTATTTCTATACGCTAAGATTCAAGTATTTTAAGCCTCTGCTGTGCTGGCATATTCGATGATGTGTTGCTAAGAATTTTTTTTAAGTGTGAAAATGAAACATTTTCTTCTATTATCATTTCCCTCAACTTATCATTCAAGAAATGCACGTAAAACATACGCGAGAATTAAAACTCTGCCTGAATTTGGCTTTTTGGGCACCCATTTTTTTTAAATGGCATAATTTCTCCTTTTAGGCACCTGATTAAACTTAAAGAATTTACGATGTTTTTTTTTTTTTAAAAAGAAGAGTTCATCAATTATAGTTCAAAGAGAATTCAAACACGTTCTTCCAATTCAATATTTTTAAAAACTAGGGATTCCATCAACACATTTTTTTTAAGATAAGCTCCGTCCAATTTTTTTAACTTAATTGTATCTGATAATTCTTTGAAACAAAAATCTTGGAATCAGATATTAGATTACACCTTTGTTGCAAACTTTTCGCTGGAATGAAAGTTAAAAGTCGAACAAGGAAATTTAATCAATGTTTGGAAACAATTTGGTGTATTCACATGGAAAATTTTACTTTGATGTCTTGGAAATTCCAAAAATATATATCATGTATTTTTTTTATTTTAAAATGTGAAATCATTTAAAGATTTTCAGAAAATCAAAAAAAAAAAAAAAAATATTCTAAAGAAAATATGAATATTATATGTGAAAAGAAGAAATCACTTGCTGTGGCATTTAACTCGACATTTAGATATATCGACGACGTACATTGTCAATTAACAGTGGTTATTTCCATTCTTATGATACCATAGAATCTAACGCATCTGTTTCATATTTAGATCTTTTACTTGAAAGGGACGTTAATTGTAATCTAACAACAAAGCTTTATGACAAACGAGATGACAATTTTAATTTGTCAACTTTCCTTACATATGCAGCGGTATATATACATGTATATCTTTCAGTTGATTCGATACGCAAGAAGATGTTCTACGTAATAGGAACAGTTTTCAAACCGAGGTAAATTACTGACAAACAAGTTGATGTAACAAGAATATCAGCAGTCTCGTTTAAAGTCATCATTTCGTAAGTTCTATAGTTGATACAATGACCTTGTCAGCAAATACAATTTATCACTGAGTCAAATGCTGACTACTGTTTTTCATACTTAGGTTAAGCCATAGCATTATTTACACACTGAATTGTCGACGGATTTTTTCGTTATTTCCCAATCATGACTAGGAGCACACGACGCTCACTCCTCCATGGCACTTGATCCCACCTCTGGTGTTTTGGTGATCCGTGTTTGCTCCGCTCATATTTTGTATTGTTTAATGGACTTTTGAGCTTGAATGCTGTTGAATACCAAGTATTTAGTCAAATATTTGTAATTATTTAAATATCACACTTAAGGGTCAAACTTTTCGACCGCTATGGTTCAATATTGGACCAGTAGCACAACTAGGACGATTTTACCCTATCTTTGGACTTCAGTAGGGCGTGACTTTCTCGACGCTACTTGTTTACCGGCTGTCAAATGATGACGTTCATTCTCATTGGTTGCCAGATAAACTCATCAATGTTCATAGCATTGCCTACGTGAATAAAAATAACACCACAAAGTAGTTTGAAAATTGTATTATTTCATCCAAGTAGTAAAAAAACCCCAAACAAATTGAGAGTCAATACTATCCATGTGTTATCAGACATCCCATATAGTTTACAAAACTTGTAATTTTCAAGTCGATTCAATATCAACATGCATTCTTAACGTTTTTTCGGCGGCAATGGACAAACAATTCGGAGTTCCTCGTGTGGGGGCACATGCAGTTGCGCTGTGAACATGTTGAGATCCTACAAAAAAAATTAAACAGTCAAAATATGTTTTAAATATTTTAAAAGACGTAAATATATTTTAACAAGGGACTCTGATTTTCGATTATTATAAAATGATCGATCGATTTTTAGGTCTTATATTCATGTAAAATGGAATTTAACGACTGCTTTTTTATACCCCCGCTTGAAAAGTGGGAGGTTATATAGTAATCGTTAATTCCGTCCGTCTGTCCGTCCGTCCGTCCGTCTGTTACGCTTTGGGGTACCCATCTCTTATCCGCAACTCCTCTCATACCACTGAATGAAATTTGATAAAACTTTCACAGAATCTTTATTACATATTGCCATTGTGCACCTCCTATTTTACTTTTTGATCAGACACATATTTTGGGTTTCCCGGCCACAGCAAAACATGGACTTTGCCATTATAACTATATGGAGGCGGGGGTATCATTTAGTGAGCTCATCGCTCACAGTACCTCTAGTTTTAATTCTATTTAAAAAGAAAGAAAGCATAAGAAATGTTCTTACCAGTGTTAATGTTGGGAAACTTCACAGGAAAAATTGTGTTTTCTTCAAGCATACGTTTCGCCGGGTTTCCCTGTGTTGGGGTACAAGGTGGGCGCTTTGAATTGTCGTTGTTGATTACATATATGTAGGCGCTTGGTTACAGGATGGTATATTTTGTGCATTATGTGTTTTTCTATGTGTCTTTGAATACCCTCATAAAAAAAAAAATTCTCCGAAATTAACACGTTTTAAAAAATGTCATATTGACTGTATACATTGTATAAAAAGAAGAAAGGAGCACTACTCGCCATCTAGAATCATAGGCGGTTCACACTTGATTATACCCCCGCTTGAAAAGCGGGAGGGTATAAAGTTATCGGTATGTCCGTCCGTCTGTTACGATTTGGGGTACCCATCTCTTATCCGCAACTCCTCTCAAACCACTGTAGGAAATTTAATGAAACTTTCACAGAATCTTTATCACATATTGCCATTGTGCACTTCCTATTTTACTTTTTGATGTGACATATATTTTGGATTTTCCAGAGCAAAACATGGACACTGCCATTATATTCATATGGGAAGCGGGGGGTATCATTTAGTGAGCTCATTGCTCACAGTACCTCTAGTTTTCATCAATGTCTACATTTTTCCTACCGGTGTCGGGCGAGATCTAGCTTCAAAAAGGATTGAATTACACCTTTCAAACATCTGCCAATTTGAACTTGCCGTATAAAACACGCAGTAAACCCAAAACATCTTCTATACCAAGTACAGACATCGAAAGCATCAAAAAGTTGACATTGTTATGTACAGAGTTGAACTACATAATGATATAAACGTATGGACGATCCTTGGATTCTGTGAAGGGAGCAAGCTGAATTTAATTTGAAACCTTGAGAAGTAAATACGTCTCCATGCAACCCCCCCCCCCCATAATCAGATCTAGTTAAATGGTGCTAGTCCATTAACCTCCCACCCCCACCCCAAGGATTTTGTGTGCGGGAAGTTCTCGACCCCATTTTTTCTTCAAACTTTTCCAGGTTTAGTTAACTGTGCCCAGAATAAAAAATTGTAAATTTGTCATTGGTCATTCAGGACATTTGTCATTGGTTATTCAGGACAAAAAGAGACTGTAAATTGAAAACAGGAATACTAGTAATCTGGGACCACCCTTTCAATAAAATCAAATGATACCACCCCCCCCCCCCCTTTGAGCCATTTATGAAATACATGTATATCAACTTAATGAAGCAGCAGAAAGTTGTGAGATTTATTTTTTCTTCATTTAAATAGTAGATGAAACATACCCGGTGGAGTAAAGAGCTCTTTGTTAATATTACATGTACTTATTACTTTTCGTGCTTTTCTGTGCGGATGGGAAAAGGCACATGACTATATTTATACATGGTGTGTATTTACAACACGTTTACACATGCACTAAATGTATATAGCAAAAAAAAAAAAAAAAAGAATCAATTTGTACCATTATATAATGCAATTTGTACATACAGTGTAGGACTTTTCGTCGGGATCCAAGAAATATATTATTACTCAGTATTAATTTTTTTATGTCACAATCATTCTCGATATCCATGGTTTTGTTTCCATTCTATTTCCACAAACGAAATATAATTGACACAAAAACGATGCTACATGTATTTAAAAGAGGTCAACCAACACTTGCATTTCCTCACAGTTTACATAATGACTGTAATATCTTTATGGTAGAAATATTGCGTTAAAATTTGTAACTGAGTTAACAAAAGCGGGTACCGTCGTAAAAGCAGCGATTTGCAATAAAACGGGGACTTCCTGTAATTCGGGTCATATAAAGACATACTGGAAGATCATGGAAATTAAGTAAATTTAAAGTGGTTATGTTGAAAACTTATCAGACACTGAAGTGATTGAACCTGATTGAAAATCGTTATTTCTACTCAAATATCTCCTCAAACCCCAACCCTGGGTTTCTCGACACATAAATCATTTTGCTCTTTTTCTTAGTGCTATATCTGCAATGATTGACTGTGTGAAATGATCACTATTTCACTATGATTAAAATCGGTCAAATTACATAAGATCGACTGACATTTTTCTGAACTGAAATTTACAATTGCTTTTCTCTCAGGAGAAATATACATCAAAAACTAGCGCAAATGTCATAGAGTGTAAAAAAAAAACCAAAAAAAAAAAAAACCAGGAAGCTCGTAGGTGGGGCTAGTCATCAGCTACATCGCTGATGCAACCAATGAGAATCAACGTCACCATTTGACAGGCGGTAAACAAGTAGCGTCGAGAAAGTCACGCCCTACTGAAAGTCCAAAGATAGGGTAAAATCGTCCTATATTATGGGATCTAACGAAAAAAAATCTAATGTTTATTCTTACTGGTAAAAAAACTTCAAAACTAAAACACGGATTCAACTGCTGACATTGCCTCAAAATGCTTCTAAAGGATTTAAAGATGAAATTGATAGAAAAACAAATAAAGAATGTAAAAAATTCTACAAACAGCACTAATCTGTAAACCGTAGCGGATGAAACACAGACCCCTGGAAATGATAGAGAGGTGGGATCAGGTGCCTTAGATGAGTGTGCGTCCCCTGTTGACGGTCACAACCGCCGTGAGCCCTTTGTATCTTAATCAGGTTAACAGAAGAATCTACAGTCCAATTTAATGTAAAAACAAAGATATAACAATAGGTATGAAATATGTCAGTCAAATACGACCCAATGATTGGTTATATTATATTTTCAACATGGCCATTATGACGACCATGAAAATTAACAAAATATTTACCTATAAAGGAGGTTTTTTAATTTCCGGTAACACATTAATTATTCTGTCTTTCACTAATTTAAAACGATTTTTAATTGCCAATGAGTACATGACTAATTATAATGTACTCATTGGCAATTAAAAATTGTTAATTAGTGAAAGACAATTCTGTCAGAGACCTGGCTCGGTTTAAAAATGATCAGAATTAGATCATGCTTGTCAGAATCGGAAAATAGTTTGGAGACATAACACCATATGAAGACGATAGTGAAATATGGCTACATAAATAAAGTAAGTTGAAGGTGGAAATAATGAAGTCATTTCTTCTCAAAGTTCTTTGAGATATACAGAATCGGCATAACAATTGTCAATTGTTCACAGGGAGAAAATTTTAAAAAATACTGATGATTTTCATGGAGATTCAAAGAATAAGTTACACTTTCATCGAGATTACTTTTCACATGTTAGAATCTCGAGTCCTTTGATGGATCTAATTAAAAAAGAAACCCGTTTGCGCAAAAAAAGGATTTCGTCTTTTCATATCACAAGATATTGCGTTATAAATATGAAAAAAAAAGAACACAACTAATTTTTTGTCATCAAACAAAGCAAAGAAACTACTTTCCAGAATTTTAAAATAATCAAGCAACATGCTTTGGTTTCATTCTTTAATACAACAACACTCGCATTCACATTTTGAATAATACAAATCATACACTTGAAAACATCTTTACAAAACTATACATATATTAGAATTACAATCAGTTGATAAGACTAAAAATTCTTTACATATGTATTTAAAATGAACTTATTCTGTCTCAATAATGCAGTACATTGTAATTGTTATTGACTGTGGATTACTAGTATATAAACATAAGAATTTAAAGGAAAAGCAAAGGCAATGCCATTGAAATAGAGACAAGACGTAACTTTAGCCTTTGATCAAAAATGTTTTTAGAAAATATAACAATATTTAATTTAACTTTCTTGAACCTAATTGAAGACTGTATACAATGTATAAGAATGTATTAAAATTTAAAGTAGAGGATAACTATATGACATTCATGAGAACCAGCAGAAGACCTATGTACACTTCGTTTTCTTAGATTAATTCGTTTTATTTCAATCTTTAATGAAAACAAACTACAATAGAAATTACAATGAAAAAGTGTTTTTTTAACCACTATGTATATATTCTTTGCTTATACAAAAATTTAAGAAATGTACAGTGTCACTATGAGAAAACAAGCACTCTTGTAATCTAAATCTATTAGACAACATTTTTTGAAAAATCTAAAATTACAATTTCATTTCACAGTGAAATGGAAATATAAGGAATCAATGTCTAGTTTGTTGGGTATGCTAGGGATGTCAATTTTTTTTTCACTTGAATTAAACATAAAAAAAGGCTTTATTCTGTATAGTTTTGAAGTCATTGAAAGTAAATCCCTTCATTTCAAATCAGATATTTGTGCCATGCTGGTTCTAAAAGAATTGTTGGTCGATTTCTTCTTGCAGAATGAGGTGACTTTGTGAAAAGAGAGGAAATATATAAAAGGGTTGACAGTGTAGTTGGCAAGCATGACGACCGTGCCTATGTGATAGAGGGTACGTGTTAATCTTGGTCTAGAATCCATAACATTGTACTGGATTAGAAGAACCATCAAGTTATTTATCACGAATGGCAACTGGCCAAAAACATACGTTATGCAAATGAGATAAACTTTAATGGTCAGTTCTGAAAATTGGCGTTTTTTAACTTCGCTGAGAGAGACTTTGGGAAGGGTCTTCAATTTCATCAATTTGGAACAATGTAAGAACAGCAACATACAAAATATGATTAAAATCATAGGTACACTAACGTAAGTAAAGTAGTTTATGAACAAAATGAAGTCGGGGCATCCTCTGATAAAAGAAATGACGCAGGCATACAAAATGAAGAGAAAACTCATGATTAAGAGCATACCGAGAGAAATTTTGAGCACTCGACAGCTTGTATGAGAAACATGAAAATGAAGAGGGTCTGAGATCAACGCATAGCGTTCGTAGGCCATGAGAACAAGGTTACCACCCGACCACATAATAGGGGTAAAGGTGGCCCAGAAAGACGCAATACAACCGACAACATCGAAATTGAACTCATTGATCTGGGGAACAAAGACGGGCATGTAAATTACAGCACTGGCGAAAAAGTCGCTCAGAGCCACCAACAGGATACACATGTATGTTACATCTTTATACAGACGACTCAGAAGAATGTTGACGAAAGTAGCGATGTTTCCCGCCAAGGAAATGATTGTTAAAACAGTGCATGTTGGGATTAACCAACAGGTTCGGAGATTTGTGAACTCGTTGATGGAACAGAAGGTGATCTCATATTCTGGAGTGGTGACATTTGGTCGAAAGATGTAGAGGAGAGATGCATCAGACGTGGAGTTCTCCATGATTTAGGCTTTCTTCTATGTACAATAGAAAAAATTTCGTTAAAAAGATTTTACAGACTTATGATAAGACATACGCAACGTACGAGGGGTGATCAAAAAGTTCGCGAACTATCTCTATATCTACAAGACCACAATTCAGATTAGAATGAAATTCGGTACGCACATAGCCATACACAAGGTATATAAATAGCATATGCTGAATAAAGTTTTTCTCCTTGTTTGTGACGTCAGAATGTGAAAATAACGTCACTATGTAGGTCACTTGTGACGAAGAATGGTTGTCTCAGTCGAACTCGTTCAACAAACGACTGTACAATTTATTGTATATCTTAGAAATCCCTCTGCAGTATCATATAATAATTTGTTCACAATTTATTAAGATAAATGTGTTCGTATAAATTCAATTAATGATTGGATTGATCGTTCTAGTGAAGGAAGGCAGATGGTTAAAAATGATACTTGTCATCTTGCCCAGTGTAAGCAAGTTTGAAAAGATATGTGTTTTTAATTAAGCAATTTGCTATCAAAGACCTCCAATTTACACTTTGAAAAATAGTTGAATATTTGAACGATAATATAATTATTAAATACCTAAGATATCGTTTACTTTAGATTTTTAACATATTAGATATGATAAAAAGGGGGCACCCATTCTCTATCTACCTTGAATAAAGGTCTCTCCCGAGAGAGAAGATTTGTGTTTTAATGGCCGCCATGCTTATTTTTTGGAAAGGATATTCTTATCCACCCATTCTGATGCAGAGATTTGACAATTTCTGACAAATGAACTGTTCTTGTCATAAAAATTAACTCACATGGAAAAAAAAATATAAAACTCAGAAAAATCTTTCAACTTTTGTGACAGAACGCTACGGGAGGGGGTCATGTGACTGTCAATATCACGTGATTCGCGCATGCGCAGAACGGTGGTTGATGTGCATTAAAATCGGAGAGGATTCATTTAAAATATAATCAACATTGAAACCAAATATTGTTTCTTTTATGGAAGTTATTCAATTAGTTCGCGAACTTTTTGATGACCCCTCGTAGTTTCATCTTAATTGTCTTTTTCCCTTGAGTTGAAGAGTTGCAATACGGTAACAGTACATAAAGGAACTATGTTCTACATTGTGATGTTGCTGTTCTACACTTTTAAACAAGTTTGGAAACATCTAGAATATATATAATATTTAGTATTTTTTTGCGTATTTTATTTCCATTATAAAAGAATTTTCATTATATGATATCCTTTCAAAATCACTGGTAATACATGCTAATTTTTTTGTCTTCAAACATCTGATCATGATAGCAATACAATCTTGAAATAAGAATGTCTAAGGAAAGATAGGTACATGTAAAGTATGTTGCGTATGTCCTTAAAGAAATCCTTTTCATCATCATTTTGTAAAAAAAAAAAAAAAACAGCCAACTAATTTAATTGGCAATAAAACAATCAATTTCCTTTGATAACTGTCTTTTTCTTGTGTTATTTGTAATAGGCCTAACGTATAAAAATTAAATCAGAAAAGTACAGTATATATTTATTAATTGCTAAATAAAACCAAGTTTTTGATAGAAAAAGGATCATAAAATCTCAAAACATTGTTTAGTTTTGAAATATACTTAAAACTTCAAGTTTAAAGGAATTTGCAAGTTTTCTTAGGTCGTTTTACTACTTCAGCACGAGAAATTCGAATTATAATTTTGTCTTACAGCTACTGAAAATAAATGAATGCGAGCTTTATATTAAAATAAAAATGTTTCCTTTGAAATTGGATTATGCAGGGCGGAAATTATCTAGTAATAAAACAAAATCTAGAAGACTCGGTGTTCCTCGTGATCAACATGAATTAATTAAATAAAACTTGAAGGAAATGAGAGGTAATATTAAAAAAAAAAATTACGGACAAATTATTTTTATTTCAATACGCCATATTAATGCCTTGTTACGTGATGACAGAACAAATTTTTTTTTTTGACAAATCGAGGTTCTCTTTATAAGATCCTATCATGTCTATATAGCTATGCATTTTAATTATAGCAAAATGACAAAAAAGAAAAAAAAAGAAAAAGAAGAAAGTTTCTGAGATTATTACAGAATAAAAATGAGTTTACCTTTTTTTTTAGATAATGAGCCTTTCCCCTTCTTTAATCCAGACCACTTCGAATGATAGACCCTCTGCCTAATGGTTCGATGGTTTTGAAGTTTATAGACAAATTGTGTTTTGTCTAGACAGAGATGTTCTTTGTCCAGCATATGAAGTTCGACTGATATACAGGGGAAAATAAGGAACTTATATACTAGAGACAATTAAAACACCCCCTTCACATGACTCCGCTGATTCAATTTAGTTTTTATACTTTCCAAAAATTAATGACGATAAAAAATGTTGATTAAAAAAGATCAATATCATTTTTTATATGTCTAAATACATAAACAGGCCAAAGATTCATAATTGATACTGGCTATGTATAAATTCAATGCAACAGTTTGCGTTTTTAATTTTAATGATTTTTTAATGCATGGAGTGTCTGTATAGGTACATTGTCACAACAGTATTTCTATCAAAATATATCTGTGTTTTCTATGTACAAACAGTATCTTAACATAAAATGTTGTATGACATTTTAATTGTATGGATATTCATGCTTTACAGAAACAAGAGGCCCATGGGCCACATCGCTCAACTGAGTAACTTTGGTGATGCAGTTCTTTACCAGATTTCCCCTCTTCTTATATCTATTGTGGCCCCCTAACCCCCTCTCCCACACCAACCTCGTCTTGGTTTTAACAATTTAGAATCTACACTACCCCAGGATGCTTCCACATAAATTTCAGCTTTCCTGGTCCACTCGTTCTTGAGAATAAGATTTTTCCCTTATATTCCTATATAAAACTTGGATTCCCTATTGTGGCCCCGCCCTACCCCCTGGGGTCATGATGTTTACAATTTAGAATCTACACTACCCCAGAATGCTTCCATATAAGATTCAGCTTTTTCTGGCCTACTGTTTCTTGAGAATATTTTTTAATGACCCCACATATTTTTGTCTTTTCTTGATTATCTCCCCTTAGAAGGGGACTTGGCCCTTTATTTTAACAATCAAACTCCCCATCACCCAAGGGTGCTTTGTACCAAGTTTGGTTAAAATTGGCCCAGTGGTTCTTGAGAAGTTGAAAATGTGAAAAGTTTACAGACGGACGGACGACGGACAAAATGTGATCAGAAAAGCTCACGTGAGCCTTCGGCTCAGGTGATCTAAAAAGCATAAGAATTACACGCTGAAATCCGAATTTTGGCGTCACCAAACCCTTGCAAACTTTTTTTATCATTCGGTAGGGGAAGGGTCTTTTTCTTCAACGGGGTTCAATTTCTTGAAGGTTGAACATGTAGAAAACTGACCCGTAGAGGGTTCTTCAAAGTTAATGTCCTGACATAGCCAAAAGTGATTCTTAATAAATCATACGTTATGTCCGACTATTACTCTACATGAATTATATTGTTAGAATCGTTGACTTACAAATGCAACGTAAATAACCGGTGACCACCGTTAAAAAATGACACCAAATCCAACCGAATCAAAAGCGGTGATTCATGCAAAGTTTGTACTTCTCTTATTTATTAAGACCATTGGACGAACATACCATTGTCATTTTACATGATCTAAAATTCATTTACATTAAATTATGTTCTCAGCACACAATCAATATCGCACTATATAGATACATCACAGTGGTTATTAGTTAAAATTAATTATCTTCTTAATCATCTATTTTATCTTTTCTTTATAATTTGCTGCTTAATGGCGATGTCCGTTATAATGCAAATTATCCCACATTAACTGAGGATAATGTCCCCGGAATATCCAAGAAACAATACCGATTCCTTAAAATGTATCTCCTGTTGACAGGTCACATCCACCGCTATGCATTGGCCAGGAGACGGAACTATCCATAGTCATTTCAGTATAAAAACAAAGTTCTGACAATTGGTATGGAAAAAGCCAGCCAAAATACGATCCAATGAGAGATTATATTTGGGTCAAACAAGGTCAATATAACGACCATAAAATTGATTTAAACCAGGCTGATGAAATTCCTGTAACATCAGCTTATCAGTACGTAGCTTGTCTCACTTTAAAAGTCTATCGTACCCAGTTATTTGCAGTGACGTAGCATCGTTTTTGAAAGTTGGGGGGCTATAGAAGATCATGGATGTACATGGAATTACAGAAATTTTTTTTTTTACTTACCTAAAAAAAAAGCTAAAATTTTTACCATTAATTTTTTTCATTTTATTTGCAGTGACGTTGCATCGTTTAAAAAAGGGATTTTTTTTTTACATAAAAAATGTTTACCAGAAAAAAGGGAACAAAAAAAATCCAATTTAGTGGGGGGGGGGGGGGGGGGGGGTTACTACGGGGTAGAGGCCCAACGTTTTCCAATACCAACTTCTTTTAGTATCAATTTCTTTGCATACAATACCACATTACCCTTATATAAACCTTATATCAATTTACTGTAGCAAAAAGTGGGGGAGCCATCCAGCATTTCAATGAACATGTTCAATAGTAAAACTTATGTCTGGAAAAGAGCCCCCCCCCCCCCCCCCCCCCCCCCCCCCCCCCCCCCCCCCCCCCCCCCCCCCCCCCCGTTGCTACGTGCCTGAAATTTTGCAATACAATCTTAGAAGATCTTTTGCTAAATTGTCTGCAGTATTACACATATCCTCATTTTGCCTATATACCCTCAATTACCAAATTGTAAATTTGTTGTGTACCTTCAATGATGATGCCTTACTCATTTCATGTACATTAAATGGAGAGTTTAGAGGCCGATTAAAACAACACAAAATCGTTAAAACAACTATACAAAATCGTGATCAGAAAAACAAGCATCCCCGTCAACAGATCACTATAAAAGCATACATGACGCTGGCTAACTTTTAGCCTACATGTAATGAATACGCTGCGTGTGTATTTCACCAGAAAAGATTCATATGGCACGCCAAGTTCACAAAAATGAGATAAACATAGTTTCACAGTCGATAAACCTGTTGTAAACTATAGTTTACGGACTGTAAACATATATATAACGCGATAATCTATGTTTCACAACCGTAAACTATTTACCGAAAACAATCATTTGTTTCAACTATACATACAGTTTCACGATTTGTAAACTATAGGCTAACCTTTATAGTTTCCGATTTGTGAAACATGTACATGTGATGAATTTATCAATAAAATCTATTGTTAACGTTTATTATATTTCACGTAAACTATAGTTAAAAAGATGAAAACTATACTTAACGAATCGTAAACCTATAGTTTACGGATTTATTTATCATTGTTAGGTTTCTCTTTGTATAAAATGTTTATTAACATTTTCATCTCTTTGTATAAAATTAATCCGGATTTTATTAGATTAATCTTTCGTTGATGTCCCCATATTTTTGAATCTCTTGCCATATTTTATTTGTTTTTCCTTTTTATTTCTTTGGCAATTCTTAGATATTCAATATCATAAATCAGTGGTCCGTCATTATGAATCGTATCATTATAGTTTGTCCAAAGCATTATCCAGAAATAAATACCTCTTTGTTGACATTTTTTCTCGAAAATCCTTGATGTACACATTTATGAACATAAAAAAGACAAAGTTGTTATCTATTGTGATAATATTTTATGCATTCTGGTATCATTTATGTTATCAATGGAGATAATGAATACCCTTTTTATTGCAAAATAATGCGATTTTTTTAGATGTGATGTCCATAAAAGGTAGATTTTGGGCTTGCTAAATATGTTTTGTATTTTGATTATTTACAACGTTTAGATTATCCATATAATCGTCATTTTGAGGGTAAATAATAAGTAACAACAACTTACATTTAAAATATATAGATATATACGCGCCGAATCTACTTAAAAAGCGCAAAAGGGTGCATTTGTTTCATTTGTTATGAATATTATTTGCAGTTGTCATTTTTTCTTTGGAATTTGGTAGTAAAGGAAGATAACAAAAAAGGCAATAGAGAATATTCCACCTTTAGTTAATGAAAAGAGAGGTAATCAACATTACGAGTCCACCTTGACGAATATGTTTTACGAATAAAACAAAATGCAATATCAGATGGGTGTTTTAGTGGTGTGCATCCCTAGATGCATTACCCATGCATGTTTAGTCATAATAAGGGTTTTATAGTGACTTGCGAATGTTCCAAGTTTGAACATAAAAATATATAGATAAATTTATCCCAAGTATAAATACCTAAATATACATATATGCATTGTCCAGGATAATAATAAAAACTTTTTCTTGGATATTTTTTACCAATGACACCAGTCTCTATATTTTTCTTTTCTGGCGAATAGAAAAAAATAAATTCTTAAACTTCTATTCGATGAATCGAAGAAACTTTAGAGCACGTTGATTTTTTTTTTAATATACATTTGATTTTGATATTGGGCTAATATTACAAGTCATGGTCATTAAACGGAGAGAATTGGCCGTGTAAATGACATGATATTAACCTGGCCTTGGACATCCAGGTTTCAAGGAATTCGAACCTGAAGTCGTGTCTTAAATTATTTTTTCTTCACATTTTGTGCGTCAGTGTGTCATGTTGTAAATTTTGAATCAACCCGGCGGCAGTGACTATGAAATTTACGATATGACAACCTGCAAATATTGCATTTCCTGTCATCCGGTAAAATTTACATGACACAAATGACTCTTGTGTGGAATTTACAAAATAAAACAAAATCGCAAGAATATGGAAAAAAAGTGTTATATCTAAAATAGTTACGAAATAATTTACAGTAAATCCAAAAATCATCTTTTTTTTTTTTACAACGTGTCATGTACGTTTCATTTACTTTTACCCCCTTCTCGACGAAATATCGATCAGTGTCTAATATTTTCAAACCAGACTTTAAATGTAATCGTTTTCAATGCCTTTTTTTCAAACCAAAATTTAAATGTAATCGTTTTCACCATATCTTTGCCATTTGATTTTATAAAATTTAGAATTTTATTGTTAAATAATTTTTCATTGTACTAAAAACAGTATATATGAAATTCATTAAAAAAATTGTAATTACATGTTTTGAATAAATGAAATATTAAATTGATTTGTAATTATAACTCCTTTTGATTTATTTTCTAAGATTTTAAAATACAGGACAACTCTTGGTAGATATATATTTTGATAACAACAGCCTGTTCTTGAAATAGTGAGGAAACTGTTAGATATGAATTTCTGAAATATACCGATTAATCGATTGTTTCTCTATATTCTTTTAAGTTTCTTTTAATTAATTTTAAAATTAATTATGCGCTTTATGGATTAATAAAAAATAAAATGAAATTTTAATTTATTCATTTAACTGATTATTTATACTTTGAAAGTCCTTTTTTGTGCCGTCGAAGTACAAATCATGACATTTACTATTTAACCATATCAACACATTTAATTTTAAAAGAACAGTGCAAGCGTACGTACATTTTTCATAAAATATATGATATATACTGGTTGTTTAAATCGAAAACATTTATTCATTGTGGGAAAAAGATAGTTTTCTCTCTTAAAATTTTTAAATATGAAATAATTAAAAAAAATAATTGGTGTGGTGAGTAGATGTAAAATATTTTGTAAATGTAGGGCCAAAGTGTTAAAATATTCATGCAGGGTGGTGACGTACTATCACGTGATTTTTAATCCATAAAGATTGCAAATGGCCGACAGGACAAAGAGAAAATCGTGATACCAAAACAGTCAAATTTATAAAGAAAAGGGTAGGTTAAATATTTTAGCACCTTACACATTGTGTAACAGTTATTCAAGGGGTTAAAATGTTGTGTTTTCATTACAATCAAACGTTTAATAAACTTGTAAACAGGCGTAAACGGAATAAGGAAGCTAGCGGCTAGCCGCCATGCCCATGTCGGCAAGGCCAGACAGAATTTATTAATAAGTGTAGTCAGTATATACCGAACGTATGGTTAATCTTTAATAATTCATGAATTATTTTTACCAATTAATAGAGTAGTTGTTATGAGATTTGCATATATCACTTTCGAGACCCTGAAATTGAGCTATCAAGGGGGATAATTTATTCGGCATATTATAAAAAAAATATGTTGACGAGGCGTGCGTTGGAGCGAGAGCAGTTGTACTACTCTGAATTTTTACTAAGATCTATCTCTTCTAATTGGATTGTCGAGAATTTGACATTACTTTTGTAAGTTGCATTTTTTTAAACTAAGTAAAGTTCATAATTTTATTTTAACAAAGAACTTTTTATCTGCTATCTGTATGCACAGGAGTCATTAATTTTATTAATAAGGCCATAATAAATAAATTGCTAGATTCTCATCCAAATTTTTTTTAAAAATGACATTATTTTTTTTTATTTTTTCAAAGTTGACCTGGTCAATGTTTTTAAAGTCAAGGTAAAGGTTCATAATTTTATTTTAACAAAGACCCTTATTTAAAATATATACGCATGTATTACAGCAATTATCTTTTAGCTGTCAAAATCAGGAGTAAAACGAAATTAATTATTATTAATAAAGCAAAAATAAAAAAAATGATAAACAGGCATAACAACTAATATTTTTATTATGGCCTAAAGCAAAAATAAATGATAAACAGGCATAACAACTACCAGTGAGATTCACGAGCAAACAGGATGGGAATGGACAATGGCAGTCTGTGAAGAAGAAAAATCATCACAGGACATTCGGGCAGACAGTTTAAAAAATTTCACTGGACAGTCCAATACTTTTATCATATAATGATCCAAGGACTAACCTAGGGGGCGACTCAGGTGATATAGTCGCTTTTGGGCTCAAAACTTTGCCGTAATTTATCACGAAAGCGAAGTTTATGTCTATTTGGCGCAATGCAATTTATTTTCACTTTATTGATAAAATTTCTGACTCATGCTATTTGCAATATATGCCATTTAATTGGGGGGTAGGGGGGAGTGTTTAGTTTTCAGGTGTTTTAATGTATGATAAAATAACAAAGATTTTCATATTATGGTTAATAAAATCAAAATTTCTAGTACCACTGATTAGCCTAAGTAGGGCTTGTGCCACATGCCATAGTCGCATTGGGCGTAGGGTGCAGCCACAATAGGGCATCAAAGTTTGAATATAAATTCTCTTTAAAGCATTTTTTCCTCCTTTACAGAAGTCCAGGTTATTTTAAAGCTCAGCAACTTAACGTTAGAAGATAGTGGAAACCAAACATCTCCAAAATGAGTTATCAAAAAATGTACATGAATCAGATCTACTCAAGCTCCACCATGAGTTATCTGACAAACATGTGGAAAAATCAGCTTCTGTGTGATGCAGTCATCAAAACAGGGACCATCAATACAAAGGTAAAAACAAAATGAATCATGTTAGTTTTTAAACAGTTCAATCAAAAGCACAAAGGAGATTGTTCCTTTTGTTGGTATTGATTCATTATGATTCATTATGATGATTTTTTCCCCCATTTCTTATTCTTCTAGGCCCACAGACTTGTACTTATAGCTGCCTGCCCCATGCTGCAGCATCTAGAAAATGCATCACTCGGATCTCATTTGGAAGTCAGAATGGCTGCTGATATCAAGCAGTCTTCTGTCATTTCTTTCCTGCGTTACCTATATGAGGGCTTTATGACTCTCACAGAAGAAAACTGCAAAGACATTGAAAAAATGGGAAAGCTCTTACAAGTAGAAAGTGTTGTCAAATGTTGCTCAGACTTTTATAAGTGTTTAAGTGAGAAAACGGGCATGAAAATGGCATCTGGACCTCAGATGAATTTCCAGGACAGTGTTGAGTTTCGTCATGTGAGGACATCAGATTTTCAGAAAATGGTACAGGATGTCGGCGTGAAAAGATCAGTTGATTCCGCGAGTCCCAGTGGAAAGCGACCAAGGATATCACAACGAATGGATGATAGAACCTCCATGAGCCACAGCTATAACTCGGACCCTTTTGAAAGGGGTAGAGGATCTTCAGCAGCCGATGTGGTAGAAATTGTAGAAGACAGTTTGGAAGTAGTTCACAAAGAGCCGGCTCTGAGAGATTCCGAAGGATGGCCAAAAGAATCAGACTTGCCCCCTATTAGAACTTCACAATCAATATCTGTAGCATCTAGTCAAATCTCTACAAATTCAAATGACATTCAAATAGTGAATGTGGAAGAAGGAGAACCAAAGACTCTTGCTTCAAGTTCTTCAGCAGATATAATTACACATTCCTCTAGTTCCCGCCATGAACCATCACCTCATCGAGATCCACAATCATCATCATCAGACAGAGTGTCCTTTGAATCTCCTAGTGCAAGACGTGACCAGCAGAGATACTCAGACATTTCAAATTTTGGAAGTCATCCATCAGCACCTGTTCATTCCCGCCCATCAGAATCGTATTCACCAAGTTCATCAAAGCGTCCTCAAGTACCCCCTCAATCTCATTCAACGCCAAATATAAATCCTCCTCCTCTGTCATCATTCGCATCAAAGATGCCACCTCTTCAGCCAAAGCCTTTTGCTGTTGGTAGTGCTGTGCAGGCCGCCAGCATACCTCAGCCCTCATCCATTAGACCAGCAGTCCCAATCCCGGGCACCCTGACTGCAGTGCAGCCTGTAGGTGAACAGAGCCCAAGTTCCAGCTCTAGTCAGGACAGTCGAACGTCAGACAGGTTTCAAAATAAAGGAGCCAGTGGAGGCAGCCAAGTAGTACAGCAGCATGTATCCAATTCACAGACAATTCAAATAGTTGAGAAGCTCTTGGCTGGCGAAGGAACTTCAGATCAAGGGTAAACCTTCATTTTGAAATTTTTTAAAATCAATAATAAGCTTTCAACTTGCTCAATTATTTAGATATGAAATATTTTTGTTTTTATCTGAAGAAAAAAATAAGTGTTTAAAGGTGATTTTCGGTTTTTTATTTTAGTGTCAAAGACACAAGTTCCTCAGACCTGGCTCCTGATATTAGTTTCATCAAAGTGGAGGAGTCAGACACTGGTGGCTTAGACATGTATGTAGACATTCCAGATGATGCGAAAGGAGGGCTCTTAAGTGGACAGGAAGAAGGTGAAGAGGATACCGGAGAAATTCCCATCGAATGGACGCGCGATGAATCCAACGAAGGCAGCAATTTAAGTGGCGATCAAAGCGGAACCATGCTCGGTCAGGAAGGAGCATTTCAAGGTGGGTTTGTTTTGCCTTTTAATGTTTCTTGTGAATTAAGTATGGAAATTTCATCATTTGCTGTTAGAGGAATGTGCATCCAAGTTAGAACATTTTTTTTAAACAATCATCAATGAAAAATTATCAGTAATTGACATTTTTTTCCAGTTTGTAATTTAAGATTCAGATTTCTTTTTGATGTTCTAGCTCAGTTGCACCTTCATCTAAATATAGTCCTGATGATATCTGCACATGAAGTCAATAAATATTCAGATTTAGCCCTTTTCCCTTGCAAAAATTGCTAAATTTGTCACAATTAAATTTATCCCCCTTTCTGGCAAGATTCTTTTGCAGACAGGTAGAATTTATATGAAGAGCATGAAGAGAGATTCGGAAATAATTTAAAAGGATTAAAGGGAAAGAATTAAGCTAAACAACCCAATTCAAATGCCACCATTCTATTTTTAATAATTAGACAAAAAAAAAATCACCAGATAAAAGGTGTATGTGAACATGATCAACACCTTAAAATTTAAGATTTACTTCAGACGCATAAAATTTAACATGAACAAGATTGTACATTGTGCAGACATCATAATCTTTTTTGAGAATGAGAGAATATGTATGATTAAGCACAGATTAGGAGCCCAAAATAAGTTAAATTTCTTGCAGTTTTTCACAGAATCATGAAATGTGTTTTTGTGTGTTATTCAAATTTTATCATAAAGGCCTCAATTCGTTCCAACTTGACAAAAAATGTAAATCATGAATAGTTACAATTTCACTATTTCAGCTATTCATCATAAATTCTAGATACTTGAACATAATGTGTCTCTCTTCAAATGGAGAAAAGTTCAAAATATATAATAAGAGACTATACTTTAACAAAATATCTGTGCTTGAGAGACAAAGTTTTTTAAAAAGAACACATTACTGGAGAACCAATCATCACAAAACACAACAACACACAGAGTAATTGTTCAATCTGTATATCTCCCTGTGGGGTTTTCTACTTAAAAATTTTTGAATATTTAGTCCGATAGGGGACTATTTAATTAATTCCTGAAAATTAATTCTTTACATGTGACAAATTTGAGGACATATTTATATTCATGAAATAAAAAAAATATCAGTGGATCGAAACTATTTGAGGATGTAAATTTGCAAAATGGATTTCTTGTAAAATAAAAAAAAAATGAATCTCTTATAAAAATACTGATTCCATAGAAAAATAAAACTAATAGAATAAGGGCCAATCATCACATTTTGTGGTATGGTAAACACAATCATAACACACAGAGTATGTTATTGTTCGTCATTATCGTTGCTGGTTTATTTATATATTTTGCATATTCCCCATTTTCAAAAGGTGAGTTATTTCCCCTGAAGGGAACTCTTTTACTGTGTTTAATACGCATGCGCTTTAAATAAAAATTTTGATGTAAACATGTTCATGGTGTAATGCCTCTGTCATATGGAAAAATGTTATTGTGTTTGTGAATAAAAAGAAATCTTAACTGACTATTTTTTTAAATTAATTCCTGTATAGTAGTAAAAAAAATTCTACAAAAAACAGAAAAGAAACAAATTACTGATAAAATGCTGATTGGTGACAAATTTAAAAAAACATATTTATATTCATAAAATAAAAAAAAAATTTTCAGTGGATCGATCATCACTATACAAAATGTGAGAACAAATGTAAATTTGCAAAATGGATTTCTTGTAAAATACCAGGAAACTGTGTTTTTGCTCGATTGTATGTCATAAAATAAAAAAAAAACATTTGGTGACAATTCTATTTCTTCCAGAATTTTTTAAAAATAATTGATTCACTCCATAGAAAAATAAAACTAATTAAAATAGCATCGACCTGAATTCGTGTTACATATGTCGTATAAAGTCTGAGCTGCATTTAATCAAAGTTTTAGTGCATAAGCATTGTAACATATTCGAGGAAAATACACATTTTGTGGTATGGTAAACCACATAATAACGGAAAACATCAAGTGTTATCATGTTTTACTTTTTCTATTGAAAATGTTCTTGAAAATGCCATCCCCCCCCCCTCCCCAACACACACACAGTTTATACTACAGTAAAGTTATATAAGGGAAATAATGCCAATGTTATATGGCACCTTGGGCAATGTCTACTTTTCCAGGTAAGAAAAAACATATTTCTTTGGCTGCCCCCCCCCCCCCCCCCCCACACTTTTAAAGACACGTGCCTGGCTAATTCGACGACCCTTTATAAAATCTTATTAAAAAAAAAAATTCGTTTCCTTCTTTTAAAATTTTTTGCTGGTTTATTTATATATTTTGCATATATATTACTTATCAGCTATTCTGGTCATAAACAAGAATAGCTTATGCATTTGTAAGGTGTCTGCTTCCCATCCTACTGTTTTTAACTGATAGTTTATTTTAATGTACCTGTACATTACATTTGGATTAGTTCCAAACTGCGTTCTTATATTGCTCCTATGTCTTCTTACCATTTCAACACTGAATGGTAAAAAAAAAATCAGATTAAACATGGTTAAAATTGGTTCGAATTTATTTTTATCCATAATTGGAAGTTGTTACTTGAGCTGACAGAGTTACTTTGTGAAAAGAGAGCAAATTCAAAAAAAGATCTTTGCTGACAATGCAATATAGAGTCCAAATTGAGGAATATTTCAATCTACACTGCCTATGTTGTAGAGGGCACAATCCTTGATCATTACCCTGCTATCAAGGGAGAGAGGGATCTCAATCTTGCCCATCACCCAGTCAGCAATTACCAACAAAAGAGGCAAACTCTGAAAGTCAAACAGTCAAGAGCCCAGGATCTCTCTGATGGTGATCGTCTAGATCAGAAGGGCCACTGGCCAGGTCCTACTGGAAGCACCAATACAGTTTGTGTTGTGTGTAACAAAAAACATACTATTTACAGAGACAGCCATCCTGGCTGCACACTCTCAGAAAATCCATGTAAGCGAACAAAAACGACAATGAAATGCATCAAGTGTAATGCGAATCTATGTTGTAATGCCAGATCTTCTTGTTTCAAGATTTATCACACCAAGGTGGATTACTGGCTGTAGAAACCCGGAAGTAACAAGTATTTTACTAAAGAATAAAGTTAGTTGATTTCACTGTTCACTATCTTTACCAATTTCATAACTTCTCGAGAAATCCAATTCTGAACTGCTAGTCACTTTGAGGATGAATGCAAATATACTCAAACACCCAAATATTTTTTGAGTTTGGTCCACATAGCAATAGTTGATTCAGCTACAAGAATTTTTAGACCCCAACTCCAGGCAAAGCTCAGTAAAAATTTTTTATGGTGTGTTAACTAGACATTGTAATGTGTTCTAATAAAGAGGAAGTAATCTTTCTAAAATTGTTTGTCATTTATCATGTATGCAGTTGCCTTCTGTAACTAGGGATGTCATGGTTCCAAAAGTGTTTTGGTTGGTCTGTTCAGTAAATTTTTTATTTTTCAGTAATATTCAGTTTGGATATTTTGGATATTTATATCTAATATTTTAATTTCATGAATTAAACCTAAAAAAAAAAAAATCACTTAATTTACTCTTAAAAAATGGCCACGATGACTTTGTTTTCTTGACTTCAGTGGTTACATCTACTATGCCATTTAAAAGTGCAAAATTTTGCCTGCATTATTTATAATCCAATCCTTATTCTGATGTACCATACCCAACCCAAAATCCTGAAAAATCTAATATCGATTTCAGCCATTGAATGCTGTCATTTCAGGGAACCATGGCAACCAAACCTTAACTTATATGTAAAATATGGAAGTAATGAACAAAAGTCTATCCAAGCAATACAAATCAGGAGTAGAGCAAGCATAGGCTGCCAAAACATCAGAGGTGTTACATTTTATCTACAGTAATGTAAAATATTTTTTTTACTTGGGCTTTATCTTTAAAAAATATTTGCTTACCCTCTTCCAACTAGGGTTAAAAAATATTGGGTCAGGCCATCTTAAAAAAAAATTTGTTGCCCTCTCCCGCCCAACTAACTAAAATGGCCTGACTCAAACATTTCTGTTACATTCCTGGACACAATGTTCTTTTTTCTTTTTATTCCTTTCATCAAAAAAATTTTCTGGGAAAAAAAGATTTTCCCACCTACTTAGTGACCCAATAATTTTGATACCCTGAGTCAGGATAGGGGAAGCAAACATTCTATTAAAGATTGCCTGGGTAGGTAGGGGAAATTTTTTATAATTCAAAAATACTGGGGAATATAATGATAAATAGTTATTCTTTGGATAATAAAAAATTTAGAAGAGAAAAAAACTTGGGTTTTTTAGCTCTCCTGAGCCGAAGGCTCAAGTGAGCTTTTATGATCACATTTTGTCCATCGTCCGTCCGTCTGTCCGTCCGTCTGTAAACTTTTCACATTTTCGACTTCTTCTCAAGAACCAATGGGCCAATTTTAAGCAAACTTAGTACAAAGCATCTTTGGGTGAAGGGGAGTTTAAATTGTTAAAATGAAGGGCCAAGTCCCCTTACAAGGGGAGATAATCAAGAAAAGACAAAAATAGGGTGGGGTCACTAAAAAATCTTCTCAAGAACCACTGGGCCAGGAAAGCTGAAACTTATGTGGAAGCATCCTGGAGTAGTGTAGATATTAAATTGTTAAAATCATGACCCCCGGGGGAAGGGCGGGGCCACAATAAGGAATCGAAGTTTTACATAGAAATATATAGAACAAATCTTTAAAAATCTTCTTCTCAAGAACCAATGGGCCAGGAAAGCTAAAACTTATGTGGGAGCATCCTTGAGTAGTGTAGATATTAAATTGTTAAAATCATGACCCCTGGGGGTAAATCGAGGCCACAATAGGGAATCCAAGTTTTACATAGAAATAAAAAGAACAAATCTTTAAAAATCTTCTTCTCAAGAACCACTGGGCCAGGAAAGCTGAAACTTATGTGGGAGCATCCTTGGGTAGTGTAGATATTAAATTGTTAAAATCATGACCCCCGGGGGTAGGGTGGGCCACAATAGGGAATCCAAGTTTTACATAGAAATATATAGAACAAATCTTTAAAAATCTTCTTCTTAGAAACCACTGGGCCAGGGAAGCTGAAACTTATGTGGAAGCATCCTTGGGTAGTGCAAATATTAAATTGTTAAAATCATGACCCCCGGGGGTAGGGAGGGCCACAATAGGGAATTCCAAGTTTTACATAGAAAAATATAGAACAAATCTTTTAAATTCTTCTTCTCAAGAACCACTGGGCCAGGAAAGCTGAAACTTATGTGGAAGCATCCTTGAGTAGTGTAGATTCTAAAGTTTTAAAATAAAAAAGGGAAGGGAGTTGTTGGACATGATAGGTATAGCAAGAGGGGGAATCAGGTAAAGATCTGCATCACCCAAGTTACTCAGGTGAGCGATGTGGCCCATGGGCCTCTTGTTTTTTTTTTTGAGGTAAATAAAGTTTTAAGTTGGGACACTTTTTAGTCTGTCTCCTGGGAGAGGGCAACAAAAATTTTTTTTAAAGGTGGCCATATTTCTTTCAAACAGTTATTCCCTACAACTTGAAGATGTTAAAATTACAATCACTTTTGAGAATGGTTTTCAAAATCAAAACAGGGGAATTATGTAATCATGAAATTGAGACTTGTTACTAATTTTGACCAAATTGGTTAAGTTCATGACTGAAGGATGATGTAGTCTCAAGAAACTTTTTAATTGCAAAAGGCTACTGCTAAACATTACTTTCTAAAGATAGTTTTCATATAACATTTTCCCTATGAGTTATTTCCCTTGGCTGCCATCTTGGTGGTCAACCTGGTAATTTTTCCTCTTTGCCTTACAAATTTAAGAGGTTATTAGGAAAAAAATCTTTATGGAATAAAAATTATTAGACAAAGGAGGCTTTAATTAATTATATTTTTCAGAAAAACAATGCTTTCTGCCACACACTTGCCAGTATAAAAAGTTGATTGAAGGAATATTAGCATGTTTACCTCCAATGGTTGTCAACGGGAAATAACTCTAGTTTATTTTGGCGTACTGAAAACTATCTATTGACAGTGTCTATGATTGCGATTATAAAAAAAATTTGATTAGTTGGATTGGTAAAACAACTTATGTATGCCAATAAATAAACCCCTTAAGGTAGATTTGATGATTTTTAGCTACCCGCTTGCACGCATACACACCTAACAGACACACATACACACACACACACACACATGGACATCTTCCATGATGCTGGATGACTGCAGTAAAACAAGGTAAGTTAGGGTAGGTATACGATGTAGATTGTAGCATGAAGTAGATGTTCATAAGATTACATTTGTAGTTTTATGAAACATTGAAATGATGAAATTTCCATATTTGTTATTTGTTTTAAATTATATCATATCTGCTGCATAATAAACACAAAAAATAATTTTGATTACACAAATATCACTAAAAGTTTGAAATTTAACAAATAAATATATACATTTTCTAATTTAAACTTTGTCAGATTTTTTGTTTAAGATGCAGAAAGATGTGATATTTGTTTTATCTGTATTACCACATAAGTAAGTGTAGAAATCATTGTTACACATACTCAAAAAAGTAATTTTTTTTTTATATACAATTATTTTATAATGCATATGAATACTAGACTAAATAAAGTTGAAAAAAGCAATTTAATTCAATAAATGATGACCTCATCACTTTAAAGTAGTACATGATAATAATAGGCTTTACACATGCTTTTATTGTTTCTCTAGTTTGTTTGAAATTGTTAAGTGGTTGTAAGAAGTTTTTCACAGATATTTTTGTCTTTTGTTTGCATTACTGTGATTTCTACACTTACTTCAAAGTGAGCCATGTATATCCTGCAATTTAGAAGTAGAAATATTATTCCAGTTTGTATTCACAAAAACTTTATTCAAATGCAATGGTCATTTGAATAAAAATCAAAAAAGAGGAAGAGATACAAAATATAAATTCAGAAATGTAAACAAAGACAAAAATACTGTGATGATTGTAATTGGAAGAAGGTTTTAAGACAAGGTTGTATGTTTGTTGAATAAGATGGGTTTTGAAACCTTTAGTTCAAAGGCTCTTTAAAAGGTCTTTTGGCATCTTGTTTCACTGTGATTTTTAGAATGATCATTTTAAAAAGGTGAATTAATTGCTGGCTGATTGGTTAATTTATGAAAATCTGGTTTAATCTTTCAAGTAAAAAATTGCTTTTATTTTGATGTGATTTCATTTGTAAAATCAAAGAATTTTTCTTTCATGATCAAGATGTGTAAGACAAACACACATCTAAAATCTGAAAAAAATATTTGGTCTCTCTTAAGAGAGATACCATATTGCAAGTGCATTACAGAACATAATTTCATCAGCTCTTGTATTTCATTGTTGCTCATGGTTGCCATCAACTTGGTGTTAATTTCGAAGTCTATGCTCAAAGATTTCCTTAGTTTTATAATTTTTGAATATTTGAATAAATATAGCAAGTACAAATAGTATTACAGTGTATAGTGAAATAAGTGAAAACCAGTGCTTCTTACCTGTTCTTAGAACAAAACTTGATAAGTTTTAACCCTTACCCTGTGCATTAAAAACATGAAGTATTAAAGGTTTTCCTTATGATGTGTTTAAAACTTGGCAATACACGATCGTTTTGTGTTAAAGCAATGATGGAAGTAAAATTCCTAATTACCTTTCAAATGTTTCAGTGTTTCAGACTACATATTTGGCATTCTTGAAAACTAGTATCTAAATTATTGCAACCACTACTAAATCTTTCACCTCACAAACTAACTGAATTGGTTTTCCCAATAGATAGTTTTGCATAATGGTTGAAATAGTTTTCGGCATATTGTTTTCCATCCTTGTGTCCTTTCTAAGTTGAGGGTTTTCTAAAATCTAATCACCTGGTATCTCTGTTACTTTTTGATATCATTTGAAATGAAGAATGTGAAGAAGGCATACTTTCTTTGCTTTTTTACATGTTTTTTGGGGAATTGGTCATGTCTTGATCTGGCTTCAGTTTAATTGATTTTTCTGTAATCTTAAAGGGATTAAGGTAAAAAGGTTGATTGGTTATTTTTTATTTTGTATGTAGGGGTGTTTGCTGAGATGAGCAGTTCCAAAGTGACAAAAGGACCATCCAGTGACCCCAAAATGCTTCAGTGCAGACAATGCTCATTTTCAACTCTTTACAAAAGCAATATGACAAGACATTTAAACACACACACCGATGCTCGACCTTACATGTGCTCAATTTGTAAATTAACTTTTAAGAGAAGCGATCACTTAAAACTGCATCTTCAGAAGCATATACATGGATAGAATATTATTTTGGAAAACTTTTTGATGTGTTGGTCTGATTTTGTTACATATTTTTTTTTTTCTGAAAGTGGAAATTTCGAAATCTCCACATCTGGATAAGATTGACATTGTGCCTTTGTTTAGAATTCTTTGAGTATTCTTAAAACATGAATGATTAAAGTGAATAATTCAGGTTTTATTCCTTTGTTTTCCCTCTAGGCTCAGAGAACAGAGTCCTAGGAAGCAGTTTGGGACCCAGCTCTTTAACTGTGATAAATTTCCCATTGTCTGCTGTAACTGAAATAAGAACACAAGAAATGTTGCCATTACCACACATTAAACCAGTCACATCCCCTCAAATAACTCAAAATGTTGTCAAAGTTGAAAGTGGAAAGTTTAAGGGGAGCATGTGTAAAATATGTGGAAAAACTTTTTCTCAAAGAGGAACTGCAATTAGGCATGTTAAATCTATCCATTTCGTGCCAAAGAGGACTTACTGTCCAAACTGTAACTTAGGGTTTAAACACAAGTATCACCTGAAGAATCATATGGAGTTATCTTGCAAGAAATCGGATTAGCAAGGGTGAAAAAAAAACTGATGCCAGTATGTGTTTCATTTTTGTGGTATTGTTAAGGTTTATTGGTGTTTTAAATGTACAGATGTTGTAGATGCATCATGAATTTTTTTGGTTAAGGATTTAACATTATTGTACTTGTTGTTATTGTTCAGTAAAAATAAAATAAAAATATAATCTACGGTATTCGTTATCAATTTAGGTGGGAATATCAGTGACAGTTTTGGATCACGAAAAACAAAGACTCTGTTAGTGTGTGACAATTGCAGTTATTCAACATACCTTCGTCGGAATTTTGAACGACATGCTTTGACTCACTCTCAAGTTCGACCCAAATTTTCATGCCAGATCTGTCAGAGAACTTATACTCGAGAGGATAATTTAAAAAGACATATGAAGGAACATCTGGTACATCTTTGACTTAGTTGAAAACCTGTAGGTGTGCATTGCGTTTTCTTCAATTTTTACATCAAAGAAATTATATTGATTTTAATATGGAATGTACTTTCTCAGGGATGGGCTTTCATTTTGGTGATGGAAAATGGAAGAAATCTGGTATCATTGTTTGGATATGGTCCATCAAATGTGCTCATTTAAGGGAAGTGTAGTGGTTGAAAATTCTCTGTTTCTTTTCTTCAGGATGGAAGGAAAAATCAGTGGAAGTTTCGAGGGACATTCAAAGCGATGATACCCAGAAAAGCATCCCCTCTATTGCCTTTCATGCGATACAATCAGAAAATAGTTCTTATGTTGGTGGATTATCGTTAGGAGATGAGATAGCGAAACTATTAGATGAAACAGACGGGAGTTATTCTATGCCAGGTCATTTAGAACATCACATAGTGAAAATTGATACATTGTCACAAAAAGGCTTTCAGTGTAAAGTGTGTGGAAAGATATTTGGATCGAAGAACACGGCAATAAGGCATTTAAGAACTGTTCACTTTTTGGAAAAGCGATTATATTGTCCATTTTGTAATACAAGTTTCAAGCATAAACCCCATTTGAAGAGACATATACTTCTTTCGTGTAAAATGAGGAAATGATCGTCGTATGCATGCTTTTATAATTAAAGTTTAATTATCTATTCCGTTCCACTGTTTTGCAATCAGTTATGTATTTGCATGCATTTTACTAGTAGTAAAATATCAACATATGATTTTTGCTTATAATTCCATGAGCATAACAGATGAATAAAAGTGAAACGAGAGTGTTGCTTGAATCATGAGCATAACGACCTTTAAAGTAGATAGCAAAGGTACGATTGAAAGAATCGCCGATGAGGTGGTGGTTGAATATACCATAAAATAAGTTGTTAAGTTGAACAGATTCTGTTAATTTCTATGGTCCCGCTCCCTGTTATCAGACAAAAAAGCTGCCTAGGAAGACTGAAATGCCTATAATTCCTTGATAATCAATTTACATGCATTTGTTGATATCAAGTAATCAACACATTTAACTTTTAAAGTATAATCAAAGAGTAAGTGATTGGAAATGTGAATTTATTACACAACAATTACGTATCATATTACTCTTAAATTTATTGGAATATTGTGACAGATTTTGTCTGATTACTTCATTTGGCTATTTGGGAAGACTTTTGAATTACGACTTAAGCATTACTGAATTGATTAATCATGGGCGTGCGATATTTTCTCGAGTCCAAGAAACTATGGTCAGAAAATTTAAGTGTATGAATGAGAGACTGTGTTTGGTTTTGGTGAAACTCTGGCATTTTAAGAAAAATTTTAGAAGATCAGATTTGTTGCAGTGTTTGGTCCATTACGTGTGTTTTTTTAGTAAAAAAAAGCATTGTGGTATAAAATATTGATCTGAAGCTTTTATTTAGAAAAAAAAGTAGAAATGGGTTGGGAAAAGGTAGGTGATGTAAAGCGATGGGTCTAAGAAAGATTTTCCTTTGCTCTGCCTCAGATACTGTTCAGAAATATATCTAATGTCGTGGATTATCATTCAGAGATGAAAAATATTAGATGAAGAAAAAAAATGGAGTTGTCAAGTGTCAGGAGGAACAGATTATCACTTGATAAAAAATGGTAATACCTTGTCCCAACAAGGCTTTCAGCGTAAAGTCTGTTAAACACTATAAGGCATTTTAACAGTTTACTTTTTGAAAAAAAACCGATTATATTGCCCATGTAATAAACCTTTCAGCACAAAAAATATGAAGAGACACATAATTTTGTTTTCAAGTTGTAAATAGAAGAAATTATGTATTAAAACAGACATGCATGTATAAATAAACATGATGAATTAAAACCACTTAATTGAAATTAAATAAAAAATATCAAGCTGGTGAATAAAATAATTTGATAGACGTTTGCATGTTCTACGAGCTCATTGGTCATATACTACAATAATATGTTTAAAAATGAGTATCATTTGATCGGATTTAACCAAGATGCATGAGAAATTCTCCAAATAAAAACCTACAATGTATCGTCTTTGTCAATTTAGGTGGAAATTGTGAAGCGACATTATTTGGATTGAAGAGAACAAGAACCTTGTTAAGATGTCCAGATTGTGTTTATTCCACCTACGTTCGTCAGAATTTCGACAGACATATCTGGACACATTCCAAAAACCGTCCGAAATATATTTGTGATTATTGCAAGAAATCGTATAGCCGAGAGGATACTCTGAAAAGGCACATGAGGGAACATTTGGATTTAACAGCCACTAGTACTTTAGTGTAGAAGGCATTGTCGCATTTTGGTGAAATAAATTTCTTCCACATTCATGTGACGCTAGTCTGGTCTTTTATTGCCATTTGTAGAAAAATCTCGTACTGAAAGACTTTTATAGGATTGGTGCCATTTAAATTGTACTGGAATACATTAAGATGTTAGGATCAATGACGTAACACATTCAAATAAAGATTCTTTATATGCAGTTGATGATAATGTATCATACTCGTAAAAAATATGTATTTGCAGCAGTGAACATTAAATAAGCATGGTGATTGAGATTTTGACCACTCTTTTAATAAGATCAATTTTTGATGAAATGGATAGTTTTTCTGCAAGGTCTTATACTAGTTGTTTGCATGTCATTAAATTAAAAACCCAAAGAATTACGCCTAATTATTTTTTGAAGGGGAAAAAAGAACCTTAATTCTGACATTTTTCCTAAGTTCGTATTTTTATTCATTTAGGTGAAACTGACAAAGTTTGGTCGAGTAAAGCAGGCTTTCCGTGTATTACATGTGGGCAGATAATGGGGTGCAGAAAAAGTTTAAAGAGGCATATGATGAGGCATTCAACTTCCACGAGTCGTTTCTACTGTACACTTTGTCACCGATCTTACACCCGAAAAGATAATTTGATGAGACATATGCAAGAGCATAACAAAACTGCGATATCGGAAGCACTTTAACAAAAGTGTTTAAATAATGTTAGAATCCAGTAAATCATGAATTCTTGGAGACAAAACCATGAATTCCTGGAGAAAGTTATGGAAAACTAGAGAACACTAATCGATCATGAATTGATGTTTGTTTTTCTTGTTTCTTTAGGACCAGTTCTTCTTTCGCCATTTTGTGATACAAATGCTGATAATCCGGGGTCCAGCAAACCAACCTTCATGTGTCCAATATGTGGACTCACGTCCTCTTTTAAAAGTAGTTTAAAAAGGCACATGGCAAATCACTCAAAAGCAAGGCCTTATCAATGTGAAGTCTGCCACAAGTCTTTCAAGAGAAAAGATTATATGAAGCAGCATTTGCAGTATCATTTTATGAAAGACAGATTTTCAAATCAGGATAAGAGTTGCACTGACAATGGGGAAAAGTGAATCGCCAAGTGAATTCTTGATTATTTTTATTGTGTACTCCTCAGGAGAAAAGTGTGTATAAATGTGCCAGATTTGGTTTTAATTTTTTTGTATACTAAATTATAAGGGATATTTCAGAAGTTTTCAAAACTGGCTTGCAAACATTCCGATGAATTATTATTTATTTCTTATCGTAGGAACGTATAGATATCAACTTGACTCTACTGAGGATGATGGTTATGGTGAAAAAGTTTCCAAATACCGTTCGTGTCCGATTTGTGGAATGAAATGTCATAGAAGTAGTATTAAGCGGCACATTGAGACTCACTCTGACGCACGGCCATTTTCTTGTCAAGTGTGCAACAAGTCCTTCAAAAGGAAAGACTATTGGAAACGTCACACTACGTTTCATCACTCTGAAAATTCAGAATCTAAATAACTTTAAATTTGTTTTATTTGTGATTGCTGGCAGACCGTAAAAATTATGTATGTAATGCTGATAACAAAGCTGAAATAATATATTTTTACAGTACCTCATTTTTGTTGCATTTATTTGAAATGTAGAACCAGTGTATATCCTAGTTTTCGAAGGCCCAAACAATCACTTTAGTTGGAGTAACTCTAGGTCTAATATCAGGCTTACATCTTACTTTAACTGGCGAAAAGAATTTCGCTTATACACGGATTTCGATTTGCAAAGGGAATTCTAATAGTTGTGTGATGGAGTGTATTTTTTCTTGGCAATTGGAGAAGCTCTAGAATAAAGACCTCTCAAAAATCAGAGATTCCTCCAAAATGAAGTCTTTGTGTAATGCATTAATACAGAAAGCTAATTTTTTAAAGACCTAGAATTCGCTCTTTAAAAGTCGACAAAAATGTCAAAGAACTTTAAGAGGAAAGGTGGACTTGAAAAATCCTGTCGGTTAAAGATCATGTTTTCTAAATTAAATACCTCAAGTTAGGGTATTGTTAAGTTTGATTACAAATTCATAATAATTGGTACTTCAGTTTCTTATGGTGATCGATAGCTTAAAGGAAATGTAACATAAATCTGTTTGTTGAAAGGTAAAATCAAAAATATACACTGGTTGACAAAGGATCCTCATTTCTTCTTCAGGATTCCAATCCATGTATGTCCGCTGTCCTCGTGATGGAGATGATATAAAGGGAGATAATTCGTCTAGCAACATGGTTGCTTGTCTGATGTGTGGATTTAAGTCTCACATTAAAAACATAACGAGACATATTCGACAACATTTTGGGGATAAACCATATAAATGTCATTTATGTAATAATTCGTATACTAGGAAGGAAGGTTTGAAAAAGCATATGTTTGTGCACGGAGAGGACGTATCCAACTAGATATGTCGTGATATACTAGTAGTCAAGTTTTCTAGGAGTTGGTTTTACTTCTTATAGATAAAAGGTCTTCTACTGTCTTTCGTCAAAACTTGATTCATGTGTCTCTTTATCTGATTGTTTCAAAAAGTTCAGAAAAAGAAGTATTTTATTCAAAATGATTCTTTGGTTTCTTTTTCCCTTCAGTAATCAACATGATATTTTGAGAAGCATTTGAAATAAATGACAATAAATATGAAGATTTGGCATTCTTACTTATCATTGTACATAAAATCTACAATATAACAGATGTTATATGCAAATAAAGATATAGAAGTTGTTTACATGTACCTTTATATCATTTTTTTGGTCTGCAGAGCTTTGCTCTCATTGAATACTTCTGTTGTTTTCATGTTGGTTGGGATATATTTTGATGTACTTCTCTTGGTAAAATTTTATTCTACATTTCCATATTACAAAAAGGAAAATTTTACTGAATAAGGGCTTACAAAAAATATTTAATTTTCAATACTTTCCTATTGAAAGTATTGTCATATATTTAAATGAGAGACAAGGGGAAAGCTACTCACACAAGTAGGAAGAATGATAGGAAGATATGAAATGTTCTTAACTAGTTTAAAGGCAGTCACCTGACATGAAAAAAAACATACAAAAAGACGAATACAGATCATGAGAAAAATGTTAGCAAAATCTGTTAAAAAGATATGTAACAAACATTATGTTAAATATTATGGAAAGTGTTAAAGTAATACAAATTTCTCTTGACACAGAAAAATGAAATGTAATTGTTGGCCTCTTTTTGTTTTCGTCCGTATTTGACTTCCTGTTCCCTTTTCTAGGTAGTAGTCACTCGCCCCTCTGGAGGAACATTCAGTTTTCAAGGCGGAGTAAGAATCGAGATCCCTCTGAAATGAGAGAGTGTCCCATCTGCAGAGTTTGGACTAACAAGAAAAATATTGCTAGACATATGCATGTTCATTCCGATTTTCGTGCATTCCGTTGTAAGATCTGTGATAAAGGGTTCAAAACTAAACTTAACTTGGCGAGGCACGAAACCATACATACCAGGGAGCAGTGTCAATTCCCAAAAAGTTGAAATCGAGGTGCATCGATCTCATATTTGATTTAAATTCACGAAAACAATTTAGTAATGATTGTGCAAGTAATTGGAAACAACACAAAGAGTTGAAATCGAGGTGCATCGAACTCATATTTGATGCAAGTTCACGAAGACAATTTAGTAATGATTGTGCAAAGAATTCAAAACAAAAGAGTCATGAAAGAATAAATATGTTCTAGTTGTGTACGTCTTTCAATTGTGCTGAGAGGTTTTAAAAAATAAAATACATACTTTAGTTGTGCACGTCTTTAAGAGAACTTGAGAGGTTGAAATAAAACTTTCAAATTTCAACATTCCAAATGCTGTGCTAACATTTAGGAGTGCACCACAGAGATGGTCTGACACATGCCTCCTTTTCTTCTGTAGGATTCCAATCCATGTATGTTCGGTGTGATGAAGATGAGAGTAACAGAGATAAGAATGCGGTTGCCTGTCTCATATGTGGATTTAAATCACACAAGAAAAACATAGCCAGACATATTCGAAAACATTTTGGCGATAAACTGTTTAAATGTCACATTTGTAAACATTCGTTTACGAAGAAGGAGGGGTTAAGCAGGCATATGTTCCATCATGTAGATAATTTATAGTAAGAAATGAATTTCTGGAAAGAGGCTGCTAGAAAGTTAGTTGTATAGCTGTGGGTGTTTTTTTTTAACTGAGGAGATGCAACTGTATGCTAGTTTGACAAGCTTTATAAACTATTTATTGTGGAATACAAGAACAAAGGACTTACCCTTTAACCTTGGTCGTTTTCTCATGATAGGGTTGACCACAGAGATGCAAATTGGATCTATGATGACGGATTGCCCAGCCAAAGAGCAGCCTGTGACCTGTGGTTTATGTGGAATAGTAGTTCAAAGGCGTTGTTATAAAAGGCATCTTGACAGTCATTCCAACATTAAAAATCATGTCTGTCATTTGTGCGGCAGGTTTTACACACGGAAAGACAGTTTACAGAGACATGTTATGTCAGTTCACAAGGTGTTCAGTGTCAGTGATAGCGGCGGAGAAAAATCTCAATCTATAAACTGATTTGACTGTATAATTCGAAGTAATTCTGACGCAAGTGTTTTTCTCGTGCGGCCTTTTGTAAATGATTGATACAGAGGTGTCTTATGCCCACTGATTATCTTTTGAATGATTAAAATGGTGCATGATGGTTTTAAGAATTATATCTATTTTGGTATATGTTTGATTATTATTGGGGGGGGGGGGGGGTCACCGAAAGAAGAATAAAAATTTGCATGCGTTTGGAGGTTATACATTATAACTTAGACACAACTTTTTGGGATGTTATGTTTCTATATTTTCGAGTTACTTGGAAAGTAATCCGTTAAATATTTCTTTTTTCTTCTTCGTAGGCTCTGCCTTTATTGATCGGCAACATGTGGAGAAATGTCTTTTAACGTACAAAGAAGATGTTGTGTCTTGCACTGTTTGTGGCGTTTCTGTACAGAAAGTTAATTTAAAAAGACATATGGACATTCATAATAAAGATGTAGCCTATAGTTGCTATATCTGCCAAAAGTCGTTTAAAAGGAAAGATAATTTGAAGAGACATATAAAATCTCACGAAGGACAATATGTAATGTTTTAAAGTCAGTATGCTGTCAAATACTAGTATGATTGAGTAATTATGAGATTGTACGTCATGGAATACAAACATTGGAAAGTAGTTTTTCTTTTGTTGGTATCAGAAGCCCCTCTCTCCAAATTGGGTTGACATTTTGCAAGAAATACTTTGTATGAAGTATTTCACTAACCTGAAATAGATTCAAACTTATGTCCATCATCAACATATTTAATGAAGCATGACTCCCGCTTGATAAAAACCCTTCTTAGATCTTGTTTTACAAATAAATTGGTAATGGGGAAACTATTTAAATATCTTTTGTCTTCTGTAGGATCTTTAAAGGTGATGCACAGAAAAATAGGTGTAACCGAGTTTTCCTCTTCCACCTACACCACTTGCCCATTGTGTGGATTACAACTTCACAAAGCGAGTCTTAAAAGACATATGATTCAACATTCCGACATAAGACCATATGTTTGTGCAATATGTCATAGGAGGTTTAAGAGGAAAGACTATTTGGAATCGCACATGCGTACGCATCGGAAAACAAAATAATAATTTGACGAAACAAAAACATGAATGTTCTATTACTCATAGCTTTTGAAACTTTGAACTGATCTTTGTACATTGTGAAAATGTTCACTTTTAATTGGTAATTAAAAGATATTTCGTTGATGAATTTTGTTGGTATTGTGATTGTGTTAAATAAATTGGTTATTTTTCTATATATTTTAAACACCATTCTATATACGGAGTTGGATTGATTTGGAACTCAGTGGTAATAACAACATTGGAACAGCTTTGGAAGTTGTTGAAATTTTGTCTACTGTTAGAGAAAAGTTCATTTTATTTTAAAGAAAAATAACTGAAGGGAAACATGTATCTCTGATATGTTTTTTCTCTTTCTCTGTAGGAGAGCCTGGCATGGACTTCTTCACGACACAATCTAGAACATCGTTTTTGTACTCTTTCACATGTTTACTTTGTGGAACTGTGCTGAAAACCAAACGAAACTATCAGAGACACATGGTCATGCATTCATCTGCTCGACCTCACCAATGTAGTTTATGTGAAAAAACTTTTAAACGCCAAGATCATTTAAAGAAACATGTCGACTCTGTGCATCTTAAAAAGAGTTCTTGAGGTGTATTTTAGGATTTGACCATTTGTCTGAAGATACATAAATGTATTTTAATTTTAAAATGATGTGCATTTTGGTACACGTGTGATTTAAATAGGGTTGTGAGTAAAATTATTAAAAGCATGATAAAGAATGATGTGTTTGAACAAAGATACCATATTTATTTACAGTTTTTATAATGCGTAAAATGTTATATTAAGGAAAGAGTATTCATGTTAAAACATAATAAAATAACCGGTTATCTCTTCTGCAGGACAGAACAGGCACCAAATCCCACAAACCACTTCATTCAACTCCGAAAAACACTGTGTTTGTCTAATTTGTGGATTCCGAACCTTATATAGAACTAATTTAACCCGACACATGGCCAATCATTCTGAGGATAAACCACACAAGTGCGAATTTTGCTTGAAGACGTTCAAAAGAAAGGATTATCTGAAGCAACACATTTTATATCATAAGGATGTCACACATCCTCTGTATCAGCCCGGGGCTGTCTGACCTAATTTTTTTCGAGTAAATTTCTATTGATGTACAAATCGTCGTTGGTTCAGACTTCTTTTTGCGTATACTTACATATATTTTTGCTCTGTTTTGTTAAATTTTATCAAGGGACTTTTATTATCACTAAATGGTTCATGTCAACCTAAAAACATTTTTTGTTGTAATATATTTGTACGATTTTAACATTCAGTAATAAAAATTTTAATATTCGTCATTGTAATTCGTCTTATTTTTCTTTAGGACCACAAATGGAGCAAGAGATATTCCCCAATCCAATAAGAACTCACGGAGATCAATCTTACAAGTGTCCAATATGTGGCTTCACGTCTATATATTGTGGTAGCGTCAAGAGGCACATTGCATGCCACTCAACTAAGCGGCGTTTTCAGTGTAATCTTTGTCCAAAGTCATTTAAGAGAAAAGACTACTTAACCCAACACATGTATTTGCATTTCCCCGACAAAAATAAGACCGATAGTACAAGGACTTAAAATAACTGTTCCATGGATTTTTGTTGAGATTTTCTAATGAATGGCTTGTATGGAGCTGTCCTTTCTTTGAATATTTTGTGTGTGTATTTAAAAATTTATTGGTAGATGCTATTGTTCATTGGGTTTCACTGTTTACATCTGTAGTTACTGGAGGGCAAGGATGACGTTGTATTTCTTATTATATGGCACATGTTACATCTTTTGTTGCTGCATGTAATTAACGCATTTAAATATTATTGCTTGTAAGTTGATTTTAAAAGTACGTTAAAAAATGTTCAATTTTAATTATTTTCGATGTAGGATATGCTGAGAAATTCAGTGATTCGTGTATTCGATTGGAAGATAACAGATACCAGTGTGTTCTGTGTGGGCGAACATCTCTATACATGAGTAACGTGATACGACACATCTCCACACACCACTCTCACAGACGATTCCAATGTCATGAATGTGGAAAATACTTCAAGAGAAAAGATTATTTAAAATTGCACATGACCGTGCATCAAACATGAATGAATTGATGTCTTTGGATCCAAATGCATAAAGAAGAATGCAAATTCAGCCTTTAAGAGAGTTGAATTGCCCTTTTCTGACAAACAAGAATATGTCTTTATAAGACTATAGACTATATTTCAATGTATTTTAGACGTTGAAATGTTTATGTATTGACATGTTCAAGTCGTTAGTAATGTTCATGTTCTCAATAAATGATTTTAAGTTCACAATTCCTTGGCGTAGTCTGGTATTTATTTGCATTGTAGAATAATGCAATTTCACATCATGTGGAATTTACGTAACAGAAGATAGGATTTAAGTTTGACAGCTTTTTTCTTTTTTCGTAGGAGATCTAAAAGAGGAAATTCCACCCCAACAGTTCCCTTGTCGAGTTTGTGGTCAAATAATGACTACAGAGCAGCAACTTAAAATTCATTATAGAACAGAACATCAAATTACTTCTGTTTGTTATTGTGGAAATCTCTTCAAAAGCACCCGAGCTTATAAATATCATTATAAAGTTAAACATGGGACGCATCGAAGACTGCATAAGTGCCCCATATGTGGTCTCACTTCGGAGTATTTCCACAGCATGAGAAGACACATGGCAACTCACACTGAAAGGAACATGATTCATTGCAGTTAATGTAACAAAAGTTTCTTCAGAAAAGACTCATTTCAAAACCACTGGAGGACTCTGCATAGTTAATGTCACATCAGTTCAAGTCGTACATATTTGCTTCATTTTCTTAAATTTTTTTTTCTCATTTGCCAGCGATGTCTTTGAACTCTATTACATAAAGAAGAATGCAAATTCAGCCTTTATGAATTGAATTGCACTTCTTTGACAAGACTATAGCTTTATAAGATAATACATTTAATGTATTTTAGACGTTAAAATGTTTTTGTGTTGATATGTTCAAGTCATTGGTAATATTCATGTTCTCAATAAATGATGTTAAGTTCACAGTTTCTTGTTGTAGTCTGGTATTTATTCGCATTATAGAATATTACACTTTCACATCATGTGAAATTTACATAGCACAAGATAGGAATTAAGTTTTACAGCCTTTTTCTTATTTCGTAGGAGATCTAAAAGAGGAAATTCCACCCCAACAGTTCCCTTGCCGAGTTTGTGGTCAAATAATGACGACAGAGCAACAACTTAAAATTCATTATAGAACAGAACATCAAATAACTTCTGTTTGTTTTTGTGGAAAATTCTTCAAAAGCGCCCACGCCTATAGATATCATTATAAAGTTAAACATGGGACGCATCGAAGTCTGCACAAATGCCCCATATGTGGTCTTACTTCGGAGTATGTCCACAGCATGAGAAGACACATGGCAACTCACACTGAAAGGAAAATGTTTCATTGCAGTAAATGTAACAAAAGTTTCTTCAGAAAAGATTCATTACGAAACCATTGGAGAACTCTACATAGTTAATGTCATACCAACTTATGCCATACATGTATGCTTTTTTTTTTTAAAGAAAAGCTTTTTTCTTATTTGCCATATGTAATATAAACAGCACTTTAATTTTGTGGCATAAAGTTGAAAAAGTTCTTTTATCAAGGATTGTATCTGATTTCTGTGGAACAGCAGTTGATTAATATGTTCTCAAAGTTGTGGAAGAAATGGAAGAGATTTATTGGTTTGATTAAGGACGCCGTTCGTGATATTTCAGTGGTTGGAAGTGTTGTCATCACGATGTTTTGTCTTGATATACTATTTTAACATGAAACTTGTTGGAATCGCAATAAAATTACGATATCTGCCTTTTCTCTTCGTAGGCTTTGGGAATGAAAGTGGTCTGCACATGGATTCAAATGTCTTGAATTGTGAATGTGGACGAAGGTTTGAATCCATATCAACATACGAACATCATTGTAAATCAGATCATGGTGGACAGGTGCACCCCTTCAAGTGTCCGATATGTTTTAAGAGAATTCAGCATCTAACTAGCTTGAAGCGTCACATGGCAGCTACGCATTCTGAACAACGTCCTTACAGTTGCTCATTGTGTCAAAAAACATTTAAACGAAAAGATGTGTTGACGCAGCATTTGTATTGTGTGCATAAAATAAAGAGAGGAAAGATGTCCATGTAGCCGTTTGATATAAGAAACAATGACTTTTAAGTTTTCTTGTCATTAAAAAAATATTTAAAGAAATAGGTACATGCAATTAAAACATACTTAATTATTATCTACAATATATGTGTAAATATTTTATCTAAATATTTATACACCCTTTGAAGAAGGGTGGAATATTGCTTTGTTGTCGTCTGTCAGTCGGTCGGCATTTTTGTTGGTCCACCATCAGTTTCCGTTCATTTTCTTCGCAGAGGTTGCACATAGTGAAAAAAAAAATTGGTAAACAGATTTATCATATGATAAATATGTCTAGGTTTCTGATTTTTGGCACGATAGAGCCATTTTGGACAGATGTATGATTCTTGGACTTCGAATTTTTTCTATTTATTTGCAGTGTCTGTTCATTTTCTTTGCATAGGTTGCACATATTAAAATGAAATTTGGTATGCAGTTTTATCATAAAAATATTTAGGTTAAGTTCTGATTTGGGTATGATCGAGCCATTTTGGACAGAGTTACGCTCCTTGCAATAGAAACATTCCAAGTACATGTATATGCAGTTTCTGTTCATTTTATTTGCATAGGAAGCACATACTGAAATGAAATTCAGTATACAGATTTATCACAAGAATATCTGTGTCAAGTTCTGATTTGGGTACAATCGAACCATTTTTGACAGAATTATGTTCATTGGACTGAAAAAAATCTTATTATTTGGGGGAGGGGCATAAATGTTTTACAGACATCTCTTGTTTTTAGTTTGAGGTCTTACTGTTTACCTTTTGTAGGATCTGCGTTAGTGTCTATGACTTTTATTAGATGTGATATGTACATTTTTAAGCAAGTTGAAGAAATTGTTGAGTATGTGAATAAGAAGTAGACTAAATAAAATCAACATATTTTTAAAGTGGTGTTTTCTTTCTGTAGGCGTCCCTATGAGGAGTGGAGTCTCGGATGAGGATCTGTGTTGCTCTCTTTGTGGGAAATTGTTTCATAATAGAAGCAATATGAGACGACACATACGTGATATTCATTCAAATAGAAGACCTTTCGAATGTTCTCTTTGTGATAAATCTTTCAAACGAAAGGATGTATTGAAACAGCATTATTGTGTAGTGCACAGACAAAGAACAAAAGAGAAAACTTTTAAATTACTTTCATGAAACTGTTATAAAGTACAAATTACTTTATCTTCTCTTACTAAAAAGTGCCTTTTCTTCTCTAGGAAACATGGGGGATTATTCTGAAATCACAGACGAAAGCAGTATTCAAAGAATTGTTGCAGAAAAGATAAAGGAATTGTACTGCCCAGTCTGTGGAAAAGAATTTAAAAATCTTCGAAATTGCCGCCGTCATTTCATTGCACGTCATTCGCTTGAGAGACCGTTCAAATGTTCATTTTGCGACAAAAATTTTTCTCGTAAAGATATACTCAACCAACACGTTATTGGTGTGCATAAACTGCATCCTGGTACTATTTTTCAAACTTCCTAGAAAGGACGAACGATTCAGTAGAGAGGTGATTTTGCGCTCTCTGAAGCGAAAGTTTGTTGATACAAGAGAATATCAGGAGTTGGGGATGGTGCAATGAATGATAAAATAAATGTTTCTTGTGAAAGTGCTTTCAGTGTAAAGAGATGGATGTCAAGCATGCCTCACAAGTGACACCATTGATGGTTTTTATTAAAAAATGTGTATGCTGTGTAGATGAAGTGCTTAGTTCATTTGAGAGACTTTCTGGCAAAGCAAATTAAGTTGATCATTTTGACAAGCAAGTTGCAATTAAAACCTCAAGACACATTTGTATTGAAATACTTTATATTGTGAATTTTAAATATCAATATATGGACTTTTTGTAAATATATTTCAATAAGATTTTACCGATAGGTTTCAAATTACAGAAAAAGAATAAACTGAATAAAAATTAATTGATTCTTTGTTCAAAAGTTCAAGGGTTGACTAGCCTCTTTAGCAGGGTATAGGTATTGGAGATTATGCTCATTCTCGAGAAAACACACATTAAATAAATGTGTATCATTGAAGAATATGAGGCTTATACGCTTATAAGCGTACGAAGATCCAGGAAATTTTATCTAGGGACAATATCGTATGCATTTGGTTTAATGCCGATTCGGCGATATTTTAGACGAAAACCCAACCTGATGTAATAGAAGGTTTTATCACATTTAAAATACAGCCTACATTTTTCTTAGTCAATAACGTGATCAAAAAAGATAAATTAAGGTAACTAGTGAATTTTATAAAAAATTACACAAAGTATGCCTTTATTTTAACAGATACGCTTCGTGTTTTGGATGAGCCAAAAGCACGCCCAATTCGATTTTTGAGGAGTGTACGCTACGATACCATAATTGAGTTGGTGTTAGGAAGGTTCAGAATTCCCCAAAAGCTGAGGAATAGGGAACAGCAGAATGCATACCTACAACATTGGCGGAATAAAGACAAATTTGAAGTGAAAGACGGAGAACTGTATCACATGGGACAAAAAGTGTTCAGACATTGAAAAACTTTTTTGGAATTGCGACGAATGAGCATTTAAAGACAGTTTGCCATTTTTATTCAAGTTGTTCAAAAAGTATTTTATGCAGAGTTTTTGTCGACTTCATTTTCTTTGTTAAAATGGATATGTGCTGTGCTTAAATGGCAAGTAGATTGCCATGCCATTGGATTGCATGTGAAATGTTATTTTGTTCAGTAACGATTTGTATCAGAAATGGTAATTTTGCAGTTGGTGGTTAAGTGTGTTTTTGTTCTTGGTTGTGTAGATTATCGGATTTATATCATTAAATATCATATTAATCTTTGATGTGCATTTGTGTTTTGTGAACCATTTCCGTTTGTTTTATTTCCGTAGGATCAAAACAGCACATGACGAGGACTCACGACGGTTCTTTTGTGAAATGCTACATATGTGGAACCTCTTTCGACAATGTGGATGATCTACTAGAACATGAAAAGCATACTCGGAGTGTACTGAATTGCTGCAAATGTGGAGATTATTTTCAAAATCGCGTAGTATTAGATGCACATATACAAAAAATACATTGTACTTCAGAACAGTTCATTTGTCCTGTCTGCTTTAAATCGTTTCAGTATTCTGGAAACATGAAGCGCCACATGGCAACGCATTCATCTGAGAAACCCTTTTCATGTCCATTTTGTAATAAGTCATTCAAACGGCACGATGTACTGAAGCGCCATTTGTTAATTCACGACAAAATATCCTCTTAGATTTGAAATGAGGAGGTGGATGCTTTGTTTCATAATACTGGTATTGTGCTACGCTAAGTAGAACTTATTTTATGTTAAGAAATAATTTCCTAGTGCAAAACTATGTATGTTTATTTTGCACACAAGGAGAAAGAAAAATGATCTATTGTTCAATAGTGACGACATAGTTCTCTTGTGCTTTTTGTATTATGTAGGAAAGAGGAAGAGTGCTATTTATTGTGATTCTAATGCTTTTTGACTAAATAGAGGGATTTGTTGATATGATGATGTGATGGTGGCTTCATTTAGGCAGTTTTAAGATAAATTCGTTCAGTGGTGATGACAAAACTTAGTTGATTTTGTTTTCTGTGTAAAAAACATATCGAGAAAAAATATTAGTTTTGATATTGAATACGGTCAGTACAAGTGGGGTATACTATTCACCTGTTTTACTGTATATTACAGACACAACTGTGAGGTTAAATGCAGCTTCTACAACCCTCTGTCACCTTTGCCGGATCACATTTCCAGCAAATGAGATTAAAAAACACCATCGAGAACACCATGCAATGGACCAAAAGGGTGTCTCACAAAGCAGAAAATTTTCTTGCAATGTATGTGGGAGACCTCAGATAAGTTTTGCTCATCTTCAAAGGCACATGACAACGCACTCCTCTGAGAAACCCTTTACATGTCCAATATGCAACAAGTCATACAAAAGAAATGATGTCATGAAGCGTCACTTGTTAACTCACGCAAAAGCAAGGTTCGTTAGGAAGGATTTTTAATACAACTTATTCATTCAAAGGGGAAGCTGAGCTCGTCCTTTTTATTCTTAAAAGAATTTTTTTTTGCATAAAGTGAACGTTTTTATAGTTATATTAAATGTGTGTCATTTTGTTGTAAAAGTTGATTGTCTGGTGTGTTTGTATATAAGGAGTATTTTTAAATTTTCAATAAAGTGTATTCATTCGTATTTTCAGTTTTTGTTTTAAAATGAAACACTACTGGGCGGTAATTCTCATCATATCTGTTTTCCCTTGAAACCAGTTTTACCTTAATCACATTGAGTTTTATTCTTATTTAGTCTCGTTTTTACCGCAAGAAGGCTGTTAATACAGTTTACTGTCTTCCATAGGCAAGAATTTTAATAAACTTTAATCTAAGGTCATCTTTAAAGTTTTAACTGCCCTTTCCCGACTCAAGGTAAAATCATTTGGTCGGTAGGTAAGTGTGAAAATCTGTTTTCCAGAAAATTTCAAAAATATTTGTTAACAGGATGATATCATAGGAATAAAAAGAAAAAAATATCGTGTCCTGATATAACCAAACAATTTTTTCAAAGATAGCCTATACCACTAAGGAAATGAAAAATTGTTCATAAATATACTGACACGCAAAAGAAACGCAACTAGCAGTAATCTACAAATGTTTGATTTTTTATCTCATGATTTTCAAAAGCGAATAAAGTAAGGCTTAACTCACTTTTCAGAACATCAGAGATTTGATAAAAATCATAAATGTTTATCTGTTTACTTTACTAAGTAAAATATGACTGTTAAACACCCCCCTCACAGCCATTCAAGTAAAACGCGCAAGACTGCCCTAAACAACAATTGCAGCTTAATTTCTACGATACAATAGGTTCATTAATATCGAGATTTTTAAATGCCCGTTTTTCAGATGATTAGGTCGATTTTTCTCTAATTTAGAGCAGTGTTGGACTTCCGGTACAAGGCCTTTCCTTAATGCATATGATACGTAAGACCCTGTTGAGGCGTAATGTAGTGAAATTTCGCATCAGCAACTCTCCATCACCTTTACATTGAAATTTTCCAGCTAGAGCAATGGAAATGCGTACACAAGCCATTTTTAAGTATCCTTAGCATCGTTACGGGAAACAAAAGGAGAGTTTATTTTTTGAACTATTGCTGCATTACTTATGATGAACAGTAAAAAACCCTTAAAACTCAATAATATTGCCAAATGTTTTGTTAAACTTGCAATTTTTAATTTCTGTTAAGCGAACTCAAACTTGACTTCCGGTTATGGTATGAAAGTCGTTCAAGCGTTAAATTACTGATGTTTAACAAATTGAAGATATTCATAATTTTAAGATACAAAATTCTTTACTTTACATATTTATTTCCCCTAAAGTCGGGTGTTGCGTTTCTTTTGCGTGTCAGTATATATTAAAGAAGAAAAGTTCTTATATGCATTGATTATATGCTGATATAAGTGCAAATAAAATAAGATAAAATTCAGGAAAGAAAGCGGCTTAAATCGGGAAAAATTGTTTAATTATATGTTTAACATTATTGTATTTTCTCGAGAAAACTAAGAAAAACAATGTAAAATATACGTGTACCTATATTTGCTTATTGATTAGTGGATTTAATTGTTAAGTTCTCAAGTTCTACATGTAATATGTGTTGGTTGTTGACGGGGAAATAAGGGGGGGGGGGCAATGATGGAATCAATAAGAAAAGATTAAATCAGTGTACTTTATTATGTTCCCCAAACGAAGTTGGGGAACATATTGTTTCTACTCTGTTTCTTATTCTTCTTCTTATTATTTTTCTTCTTCCTGGGAAAATCTTTTCCGCGAGTGATCTTGTAAACTACACATCTGACTAAGGTGAAACCTTTTTACGGTCAGTAGGCATGTTATGTAGATTTGCGAAACAAAGGTCATTTTGCGCGCACATGCTTGCAAGAGCGTGCACGTGCAACGCGTGAAACGACCAATATAATGAATATTGCCGTAACTTTTTGAATTTTATATGAAATGTTTTGAAACTCATAATATAAGGATATATTAGTAACATAGACAAGATGACATGGTCAAAATAGCAAGATTTCACGCGCATGCACGTGCGCTTCGCTCTGATTGGCTGAAATTAATGTCTCAATATCTTGTTTTTTTTTATAAAATCCTTAGAAATTTTGAATATAGTCATACATTAGGGAGATCTAAAGCCTGATATAAAAGAATTATCATGAAAGAATGTGCATGCACGTGTGATTGCAAGAGCGCGCACGTGCAACACTAGAAATGTCCAATATAATTGATATAGACGTAACTATTTAAATTTTTTATGAAATGTTTTGAAAGTTATAATATAAGGATATATTAGAAGCATAGACTAGACGACATGGTCAAAATAGCAAGATCTCACGCGCATGCACGTGCGCTGCGCTCTGATTGGCTGAAACTAAAGTCTCAATATCTTTCTTGTTTTTCGACAAAATCCTTTTAAATTTTGAACATGGTTATACATTATAAAGATCTACAGCATGGTATATAAGAATTATCATGAAAAGCATGCGCATGCACATGTGCTGCAATCTGATTGGCTGAAAATTTAATTGTCTGTAACTTTCTTAGTTTTCAACGAAACGGGATAAAATTTAGAATATGAATAGGTATTTGGATTCCTATATAATGGTACTATCAAAATTGAATGCACGAACATTCTTTCATGCACGTGCGCACGCGAAATACGCAAAAGGGCCAATATCTTTTAAAAACATTAAAATGTATATTGTAAAGAATTTTTTTTATTTATTCTCACGATATATAGATACGTTAATTGTTTAGACAACATGTTGTAATCATTGTGCATGTACATGCACGTGCGTGCGCGTACAATGCGTTAAATGACATATAGTTGATATCATTGTACTTTTATAATTCTTTGATGAAATCCTTCGATACTGATCATATTTCGTAAAATGTCTTACAGGAATTAGGCACAAAAAGGATTTGGGAAGCGTTTGGGGAACATCTGTAACGGTCCCCGTTACAATTAGCACTAGTTACTTATCGAAACAGAATACTTGTTTTCCATAAAATAGTTTTATATTCAGAAGTCCGACAGTGCTTACGTTGTTTCAGTTAAGAGGGGAACAACATAATTGTTCAAGAGAAAAGGATTGGCCAAAGAGCAAAGTACTCATAAATTGAAATACCTAACTTTAATCGAATCAAATTTATGATGGGAAGCATATTTTTTTCTTTTAATCAGAACAGTGAGTTATTAACTTTTCTGAAAAAAGCTTAATATATTGGAATTATGTCGTGTATTATAAGTTTTTCTGTTTGTAATCAAGCTTTCACACAGGGATATTTTGTTCTATTTTGTTTATTGTTTCAGTAGGATTTGGTGCTATGGTCAATTTCTAAAAGAACTATGATTCTATATCCAATTTTCAGGAGAAATAGAAGTCTATTGCATTATTCTTCAAATTTAACAAGATGGTCAGATTTGAGTAAGGCCTCATTCATGCAATTACACAAAGTAGATGCATATTTTGTTGTCGATGATAGCAGTACCTTTAAAAAAAATTTTAAAAAAATTTCGTTCACTTTTGCTGTGATTTGAAACATGTCTAGTTTTAAGTGTTGAGAACAAAATAAACACTTTATATTTTTTGCTTGAATGCAGTTATAAAATAATCAAAAAATAAAAATAAAAAACTTTTTCCTGGCTGAATTGAAAAAAAAATTTGTTAAGTACCTAATATGAAGATAATGAACACAGCTCTTTGCAATTAATATCTTAGCATTTCATTAATCATATTCTAAAACTTTGCTTTAAGAGAAGGCGGAAAGAAAGGTTTTGGGCAGTTAGAAAAATTAGTAAATCTTTAAACATTTGGTACATAATCGTTCGTTAAGAATAAGTATTCCCTCTTTGGCTGAATAGCGCTTAACTAGGAAAGAAATACACGAGGAATAGACTATTCACCTGTTTTACTGTATATTACAGACACCACTGAGAGAAATGATCCTTCGTCCGCAACTTTTTGTCATTATTGTCGGATCACATTGCCAACGAGTGAGCTTGTAAAACACTACGAAGAAAAGCACCATGCAAAGGATCAAAGGGTTGTCCCACAAAGCAGAAAATTTGTGTGTAATGTATGTGGGAAACCACAGATAAGTTTTGCTCATCTTCGGAGACACATGATTACCCACTCCACAAGGAGAAGCTTTGTATGCAGTTACTGTGGTGAAACTTACAAGCACAAATCGAGTCTAAAAGACCACATCAGAAGAAGCTGCAAACGGGTACCCCCTGAAGAAAAATATTCATGAAATGATTCGGTGGATGAGGCAAGAATGAATTTGTTTTTCAAATGTAAAAAAATTTGTGGTTCAACAATGTATTAAACATCTTTAAACGAAGATACAATGACATTTTTACACACATAGCCTTTGATGTTTTCGAGTGCAAGTTATGATAATTGTTGTTGTTGCTGTTGTCGGTACTTTAGATTCATTAGGAATTGATTTTAAGTTTAAGTATCAAATGATTTCAAGTACTTTAGATGTTCCTGTAAATTTAAGGGCTTAAACCCATGACCTGTTGGATAAGTTATAATTATTGATAAATTAGTCTTATCAAGTTTTCTCTCAATGTAGGTGTGCAACAGCTTGACAGATTAGAACGGAGAGCTTCCTATGCGTCAACAAGGTGTCCGTATTGTGAGAAATCTTCCGTGGATCTGCGAAAACACTTTGAAGAGGTTGACAATCATGGGTTTGCGAAAATATGCCCTGTGTGTGTGAAAGGATACGCAAATATAAATAGTTTTCAAGTTCACTGGGATGTGTATCATAACCGGATGATCGACCAAAAACACAAATGCTCCATTTGCGGCAAAGCAAATCAAAGCAAGAGTCATCTTGCAAGACATATGAAAAGACACTCAGAGCAAAGATATTTTACTTGTTCATATTGTTTTGAAGGATTCAAGCATAAAAGTAATTTAAAAGACCACATAGCAAGGTGCTTAAGAAAACAAAACCAGCAGTCAACAAATAATTAAGTTAATCACATGATCAAACATACATGTATACTATTGTATATAAATACATTAGGAAACATTTATATGGTGTATATTGTAGCCTATTTGCAGTGCAAACCGTATGTTTTTTTTTTGATGTCAACGTCTTTATGTAAAGAATTGCTCATTGTTAAAATGTTATTGATACCACATGAAACTATACATAAAGTTGAAAATCATGATGACTAAAGGGTTATAAAATACTACATGACCCATTCCCCTCTTCTAGCTTTTAAAAGTAATCCTGCAAAGTAAAAAAAAATCACAGGCATGGATGCCACAGGGGTGGATGAGTAAAGTGTTAGTAAATAGTTCCCGATGGTATTACACAGTTATGAAAGTAAAATATGCAGTCATAAAAGCAACAGTAGATCTTATTTGCAAATTCTGATTTCAATGAGAAATTTCAGAAATCTTAATTTATGGATCAATAATATTCACAGCTGCAGAGGAAGACAAAATGAAATCAGATTTAACCTTTATGAAACACTGTTTTGTGTTTAAAAAATGGAAAGGACTTTTCAAGGGGAAAAATTGCACGTTTGTGGACGTACAAATGTATACTTTCAAAATGTATAAAGAAGGATTGAGATATTGTTGGATTTAAAAGTGATTCTAATAAATTCATATACATGTACGGATTTATAATTTTATAAATTGATTAGATTTTGATGCGAATGTTTAAATATTTGAATAGCGATAATCAGAGCCATAGCACTTGAAAAAAAAAGTTCTGCAACCAATATGATGGATTGAATGATGTCTTATTGTTTTGGAATTACTTTAATATGGACTAAAGAGCTTGTTTATAATCTGCTTTTGTGTTCGGAAAAATACATCTCAAACAACTTATAGAGTTTGTCAAATGTGGGTTTTTGCACAAAGTGTCGTTTTTATAATGTTACTGTACTTATTCTAAATATTGTCATCGCTTTGAAAATTGCATTTCTCATTATTTATTTGAGTAGTGGTGAAAATTAAACACTAAAATGTCTGGGAAAATATTGAATCTTATAACGATTCTAAAAACAGCACAAAATGTATGTAGTTTCAATATTTCAAATTTTTTTTAAAGAAGTTATCTAAGAAGACCACTGCCTGAAATTATTTGATTATAAAAGACAGTAATCATTAGATGCGAAATACTCTTGTAAAGGGGGGGGGGGTTATTTTAAAAAACAAATTGTACAGGCGAAAAATCGAATTTCAATATAAAATAAAACGATTGCCGTTTGACTTCAAAGACGTGTATGTATACTGTGAATAAAGATCCCCTTCAATACATGATGATCACATTTGGTTATTTTCTATATTTACAGGACTACGGGGCAGAGGAAAACGCGACATACTTGTAAAACAAGAAACGTCAGTAAGGACAGATGTACCCGCCCAGTTTGACAATTCTGTCTGTAAATATTGTCTGGTAGTTTTCCCAAATACCCAGATCTTATTAAGACACTATGAGCTCGCGCACAAACATGGATTTGCAGTGATATGTAAAGTTTGTGGTAAAGGGTTTAAGACCATCACAGGTCATCAGCAGCATCAGCGTATAGAACACAAAGTCACGAGAGATTGTCCACGTTGTGAGATTTGTAATAAGGGTTTTTCTGCAAAGTCCGCGTTAATGGTACACAAGAAGGTCCATTCTGATCACAGACCGTGGAAGTGTTCCTTGTGTAAAAAAGAATTCAAACATAAACACGTAATGTTGCGTCATGAAAAGTCGTGTAGGTTGAAACATTCAAAATAAGGAATATGCATATATGGACTGACTTCAGTTTGTTTAGTGTAGTAAGAAAGAACTGGAATGAACTCTTATTTTTCATTAAGCTGAATTGCTTCTTTTTTAACATGTGTTGGACATATATAAACTTTTTCCCCAAATATTTTGAGATGCAATTACATGTACAGCTCAACAAACTTTTTAAGCTCACATGGTTTTTCGCACAAATTAAGGTCACATTGTTATAATGTAATAGTGTGTGTTGAGACATCAAAATACATTTTAAAAGTATTTGTTTACATTATTTGAGTTTTATTTCATTTACTAAAACATAATTCATACAAATCAATTGCTAGAACTTTAATATATTCTTGGCTGAAAAATAACAATTATTTCCATTTGATTTTTTGTAGTTTCTTGCCAAGTGCAGCTGTTTTTTTATCCGTTGTTTTGAAAGCAGTAGCTCTTTGCAGAAACATAGACACGGGCACAGTACACTACTGTAACTTGTATTTTCTGTACATTCTGACTCTTTAGCGCAGGGTGATAATAGTATTTGATCTGTTTGACTGCTTTTTATGTTATTAAGGTGGCATTTTTCAGAGTCACCTTCTAAAAATCTAGAATCATGAAAGATTCATTCCACAGCAAAATTTTAGCGTTTCAAACCGTAAATGCAGAAGAATTTTCCTTATCATAGAAAAAATTTACTATTAAAAAAAATAAACAATACTTCATTATCCTACCCTGTACATGAAGTATGATTTCTCTCTGCAATGTTATCCCTTTTCGGTGCTACATTTCGACAAAACTCAGATGAGTATGGTAAATGAGCAAAGAATTCTAAAAGTTACTCACCTTTAAGAAGAAAATTTGAAATTTTCAACTACATTGTATCAAAGAAAGCACGTTTTATATTATTTGTAAAAAAACCTATGGTAAAGGCCTATAGTAGAAACATCGTACCATCTATTGATAAATTCCCCTCTTAAACATCCACTTTAGAAACTTAAGATAATACTTTAAAAGGACATTTATACTTGACATTGTATATGTAATATAACGTAGGGCTATGTCATCGTTCTGAGTTTCGAAAATAGTAATTTTTATTACAAAAATATGACCTTAATTTGTGCGAAAAACAATGTGAGCTTAAAAAGTTTGTTGAGCTGTATTTTATATGCTTCAATATTTTAGAAAATAAAGTTTAAATAAAATTCTCTGTGTTTTTCTGCAATATGTGTTTGTAGATTATGTATTGGTTACATATTTGAGAACATTTAAGATTAATGAAACATTTTTATACCCGCCAACTTAAAATCAATTATCCACAGAAGAGTTAAAAATGCTTAAAATAATTTAGTTACAAGTTTTTAAAAATATGATTTTCACTGACTTTAATGAAAACTTCGTTTATTCTTAGGTGAAGACTCACCTTTGGTACAAAGGACAGCTGTCCAACACAACGTACCCCCTCAGTGCTATGTATGTAATACATATTTTCAATCCATTGAGGGTTTGACAAGACACATCCATAGTGTTCGATTCCACGGCTACAAGAAGATGTGTTTACAGTGCAGTAAACCATTTAATTCTCGATCAGCACTGAAATATCATCTTTCAACTGCTCATTCGTTTTACAGCAATTTTAAATGTGATAAGTGTGATCGGACCTTTCCAACAAAGAGTTATCTTGTGGACCACTCCCGAAGTCATTCCGACCTGGCTTGCTTCACATGTCCACACTGTAAAAAGTCATACAAACATAAATCAAACCTGGGGGTTCATCTGAAATATAATAAATGTAATAAGCAGTGAATGGAATGACGTGATAGAATTCATCTGTCGGTTTGTTTTTTGGAAAGTCTCCGGATAAAGGAATGTGAGAACATTGCAAACTTGAACATTGTGAAAAAGAGTTCGAATAAATTTTAATGTTAGATTTGTATTGTATAATAAATAAATGTTGTAAATTAGTTATGTATTGCTGTTCATACCATCCAAAAATAAATTTGAATGTACATCAAATTCAAAGTGTTCTTTTCATTCAAATTTGCTTACAATCATCTGAACATAGTGAAGTTGACTTCACAGTATACAATTAAACATGACAAAGCTTTTGTATTTTTATTTTGTATGCCACTCTAAGGGATTGACAACATTCTAATGTTACATTAAATATTCTTGTGAGCTTTTCTTATACGTTTGGTGAGTTCTTTCATATTTTTTATTATTTTCTTTAAAAACAGTTAATAATCTGTTTTATAACATGAAAATAAGTAACCGACAGGACCGTGGAAGGTTATTGTAAATCAAAACTTTAAAATTGCATATTTTGGGGGAATAAGAGTGCTACTCATTCATGATAAATGCAAAATGTCGATCCTGAAAAATACATACGCACGACATAAACGTTAAGAAGAACACGATTATGCCAAACACGTTTACAACGCATTGACGCTTCCAACGACGTGATTTTCATTCTCAGTGACCCCAGTGTCATCATTTCGTAAGTTCTATGGTCGATACAATACTCTTGTCAGCAAATACAATTTATCATTGAGTCAAATGCTGACTGACGATTTTCTTACAAATTGATAGTCCATTATTTAAACATTGAATTGACGATGGATTTTCCCGTTATTTCCCGATCATGACAAAGAGCACACGGGGGTGTGACTGGTCGGCAGGGGATGCTCACTCCTCCATGGCACCTGATCCCACCTCTGATGTTTTAGTGGTCTGTGTTTACTCTGCTCCTATTTTGTATTGTTTTTATGGACATTCTGGTCTTGAATACTTTTTGTTATCTCCATATGTTTCATAATAAACTTGTCGGATAAAACGAATTACACTTATAACGAAGCAAAATCTTCTGTCCCTTGCACTTTGTTATAGGCGTAGTATGATGTCTTTATCTTTTTTTTCTCTTCTATTACAGCAACGATAACCGGAAATATTGGTCAATTTAGTGGAAATACTGGTCAATTTAGCGGAGATCGCATAAGGTGTTACGAATGTGATGAAGAGGTATTCCGTCATGCTTTCAGGAAACATTTGGAAAAGGTTAATTACCATGGTTACAAGATCATATGTATGAGGTGCGGAAAACCTTACAACTCGAAGACGGCTTTAAAATATCACCTTTCCACTGTTCACAATGAGGGAGGAGAAATCCACTGTTGTTACCTATGTAGGAAGAGTTATCCAAGCAAAACACACCTCAATATCCACATGAAGATTCATACAGAGACCCAGTAGAAAATGTTCCAGGTTGTACAAGTTTACCAGTAATATAAGGGCATTTATTTAAGATATGTTTACATGGAAAACTGGAAAGAAAGTAAGAGAAGGATGTTCTATTCGATAAAAATACTGGTGGTGGGTTAATATATTCAAAAAGTGAGTCTATAATAGAAGGTATACTAAATGAAATAAATTTCATTGTTGCCAATGACAAAGTTCTACTAAAAGCAATCCATTTTAGTGCCTTGTATATGCCAAGAAAATATAAACGATATGTATAATTTTTTTTACACAAACCGTCACACATGCGGTATTGAAAAAAGCCCTTTGATTGTTAATATTAAAAAAAAATCAACTATTGCAATAGATTTTTCCTTAGATTTTCTTTTTAATTCAGTACAATGAAGCGCATTGAAGTGGTAAAATTTTCCGTTCGGATGAAACGTTCTGAGTCAGGTTTTGAACGTCAATTACAACATAATGACACGCCCATATTTTTAGAAACGAGAAAGAAATATTCGTTTGTTTTAGGACATCCCACACAAGCAATATGAGTTACACTGAAATGGAGCTTTAAAAAGATTGTAAGAGAGAGAAACTCTCCGCTTCTGTAAAACACAAATTGCAACGAATATGTACATATTTTTGAACTTATCGTATCGAAGTTACCACAACACATGTTTTAAAAAAATCAGTGTTTATTTAGACCTTCAATTTCATTGGCTATTATATTTATGGAAAACCTGTTCTACAGGTTTCGAATAAACAAATTCGTTTTATCCATTTCTAAAGAAATTTGGATGACAATAAACATTTTAAAATTCAAAACGTTCCATTCGAACGGAAAATTTTACCACTTCAATGCGCTTCATTGTACATATTTTCTCAAAGTTTTTTTCTTCTTCATTATTCTCCATGATTTAAGATGGAATTTTTCTTTCATGACTTTAGCTTAACAATAAATATTTAAATACAGAGATGCTTCAAAATCAATTTTAAGAAACGGAAGCTCAGATCCTTAAAGTGTAGTCTGATTTTTTTTCTTTTTAGATATAAATTAAATGTATTTATCCAGTGATAGCTTCTTTTATCTTATTGTTCTTCATTTGGATAAATTTAATATGAATAAGTACTCTTTGCAACTCTATTTAGCCATGTTTGTGAACTTGGTGTCTTTTCCGTAAGTGAAAAATGTGTCATCTGTTTCCTGTGTGTTCTAATCCTGCTAGGGCAACCTGCGCCATCTGTTGAGCATTTTCAGGATCTGTTTCGAAAAGCCAGTAATTTCAACCGAATAAAGCGTGTTTTATATAGAGGGGAAAATTAAAAAAATGATATTTACAGTCATCTTTAGATTCGGAATGGTTTATTTTTGGACGTCAATATTTGCTTCAAAGGAAAGTTTGATTTAAAAAAAAGCTGACTTGGTATTGATTAAGTGAATGGAAAACTTAGAAATATATAGGGCAGCGAGGTTCTCGTTATCATCATCAAGAGTTTGGCTCTTTTTGGTGCTTAAGTGATCTTCCATTTGTGGTAACTAATTCAAAGTATTTCTGTTTCTGTATTTTTAATTGGATTTTTGTCTCTACATTAACTTTATTATGTTTTGATTAGGATATTCAATAAGGATTATTCGTTGACATTAGATTGTAACTGATAAATACGAAAAGCTTGTGATATTAAGGGGTGTTTAAGTTTAAAGAATTTGTTGTGGAGACGAATGTAAAGCACCAGTCGCCTTTTAGTAATGTGAATCAGTAGCATTTCATACATAAAGAAACAAGTCTCCTGTAAAAGTATTGCATTTATTTTGATTGATTGATTTCTTATTTTACGCCGAGAGTCCGGTATTTCGCCATATACCGGCGAGCTTTCATTAGAATCTGAATATATCAAATTTTTCATGTATAAGAACGGAAAAAAAGATTTACTCTATTTAACTGTTTTGGCTTCATTTCCCTAGCTTTTTTTTTCATTTAAACAGTATAGAAGATAATAATTTTATGGCATTTTAAATGCTTGGTTGTAATTGCTTCCATTATTTTTTCAGTTTATTTCCTTGAAACAAATGAAGTGTACAACCTGCCTAAGTCTAAGGTAAACCCCGAGAAGAAGAAGAAAACGAAACAGAAAAATCTCCAAGAAAAAGAAAGAAACGAGGTCATCTGCCATACCTGTCGGAGAGGATTCAAGAAATCCAACTTTAACCAACATCTACTGGATGTAAATTACCACAACTTTGACGCAGATCTCGTCTGCTCCCTGTGTGGAAAACCATTCAACTCCAAAACCGCCCTCAAATACCACTTAGGCACCACCCACTTAGTGGGTGACAATAAGTATCCATGTAAATCCTGCAAGAAAAGATTTCCATCTCACACTCATCTCTCCTCACATTTGAGAAAGAATCCCGACCACTTAGTATCAAATTCGTTGGGAAAATAGCTTATTGCTGTTAAGCATAAACCGGTTTATATGTTCTATTCTTCGGTTGATTTGTGGGCATTAGAAATGGATGTCAGGTTGTTTGAAGTTAAATATAGATATTGGACTAAAGGTGTGTAATAATCGGTTTTACAATTATGTTTTCAAATCTCTCAGATTTGTAAAGTGATGTAAACTTGATGCTTGAAGTTTGTAAAGTGTTTTCATGTGATTAATACATATTTGAATTGTTTGTACTTGTATGTAATTCAAAAGTAGTGAATGAAACTATCTTTTAAAGAGAGTTTAAAGTATAAAAGCTGATTCATTTTAGTAAAGCTTTACAAAGATACGACCGTTACAACGTTGGACTTTGAATGTCAACGTATTTTCTTGATTAATTACTACTCCTTCGCACATGGAATCAACCACCTTTTTAAAATCTCTTTTTACTCCATTTCTCATTATTATTATCCATCAACTAGACGTCAAGTTGTCCTTTAAGCTCATGCCGTGTCATGATTAAAACACTGCGGAATACATAAAGTTGATTTGTTCCAGTTTTATAGATTCATCAGTCAATGTTATTTTGATATTAAAAATCACAAATTTACAGACAAGATAATGACTTACGAACGTAATAACATGATAATTCAGATGAAAAAGAGGACGGATCCAAAAAAGTTATATAAAAAGAGAATAATTACGACTTACCAAATTTTATTCGAGCTTAGATCACTTCTCCATGGCACCAGATGTTTTGGTTTTCCGTATTTTCTCTGTTCCAATTTTATATTGTTTAATGGACTTTTGAACTCGAACACTGTCCGTTACACACATTTTATCATAAAGACTGAAGACAACACCAGAAGAAGTGACGTCATCAATTTTAAACTTAATTTGCTGTTGTTTTTTTTTTTTGACAACAATAGTGTGCCCCCTTGGTTTCCAAATAGCTTTTGTTTTTGGTGTCATGCTGTCTTGGATTCACAAATGTTATTAAATTGACGACCCAATTTTTTTTTTTCGTTGGTAAAAATTAAAATAACAATCTTTTGGAAAATGGGTGATATTTTAGACTTTTGGAAAATGGGTGATATTTTAGAATGTCCACAAGAAATTTTGCTTTCATCTGATGACAGTTGTTATGCCTGATGTAAAAATATTCATATGTAAAATAAATATATTTGAATTTGAAGTGCAAGGAGACGGTATATTTTTATGTTCCCCAAACGAAGTTGGGGAACATATTGTTTTTACTCTGTTTCTTATTATGTTCCCCAAACGAAGTTGGGGAACATATTGTTTTTACTCGGTTTCTTATTATTATTTTTCTTCTTCCTGGGTACTTATTTGTCCGCGAATGATCTTGTAAACTATTCAGCTGATGTAGGTAAAACCTTTTTAGGGTAAGTAGACATGTTATGTAGATTTGCGGAATCAAGGTCATTTTGCGCGCACGTGCTTGCAAGAGCGCGCACGTGCAACATGTAAAATGACCAATATAATTGATATAGCCGTAACTTTTCTGTTTTTGATGAAATGTGTTGAAACTCAGAATATAAGAATATATTAGCATTATTGACAAGGGGACATGGTCAAATTATCATGAACTCGCGCGCATGCACGTGCGCTTCGCTCTGATTGGCTGACACAAAAATCTCAATATCTTATTTGTTTTTTTGACGAAATACTTTGAAATTTAAAACAAAGTCATGCATTAAGATATCCTACGATATGATAAAAAATAATTTTCATGAAATCACGCGCATGCACGTGTGCTGCAATCTGATTGGCTTAAACTTTAAATAGCTATAATTCCCTTGGTTTTCAGCCAAACAGGATGGGATTTAGAACATAGATAGTCTTAATGGACCCCTACAAGAAGGTATGGTCATCATGCACATGCATCCACATGCGTGCACGTGCAATGCTTATAATTACAAATGCACTTGATTTAGCGTATTTTCGAATACTTTTTCATTAAATGCCTTGATATTAAGTACATTAAAATAAATTAATAGTGTAGATACAATGATATGGTCATTCCGCATATGCATGCAAGTGTGCACACGTGCAATGCAAAAATTTGCTATATACTTGGTATACTTTAGGAAAAACGTGCTTTAAGTTTAAGATGCATAGAGTTTAGTTTATTTGATGAAGCTTAGAGGGAATGAGGCACCAAAATGAAGTTAGGGGAGCGTTTGGGGAACATCTGTAACGGTTCCCGTTACAATTAACACTAGTTATTATTATGTTCCCCAAACGAAGTTGGGGAACATATTGTTTTTACTCTGTTTCTTATTATTATTATTCTTATTATTTTTCTTCTTCCTGGGAAAATTTTGTCCACGAGTGATCTTGTAAACTACACAACCGACTTAGGTGAAACCTTTTTAGGGTCAGTAGGCATGTTATGTAGAGTTGCCAAACAAAGGTCATTTTGCGCGCACGTGCTTGCAAGAGCGCGCACGTGCAACAGGTGAAATTACCAATATAATGGATATTGCCGTAACTTTTCTATTTTTTGATGAAATTTTTTGAAACTCATAATGTAAGGATATATTAGTAGTATAGACAAGATGGCATGGTCAAAATAGCAAGATCTCACGCGCATGCACGTGCGCTTCGCTCTGATTGGCTGAAACTAAAGTCTCAATAACTTTCTTGTTTCTTATCATAATCCTTTGAAATTTTGAACATAGTCCTACATTATGAAGATCTACCGCATGATTAATAAGAAGTTTCATGAAAGCATGCGCATGTGCGCGTGCTGCAAGCTGATTGGTTGAAATTTTAAATGGCAATATCTCCTTTGTTTTTTGACGAAATTCTTTGAAATTTAAAATATAGTCATGCATTAGGATATCCTACAAAATGATATAGAAAAAAGAATCATGAAATCACGCGCATGCACGTGTGCTGCAATCTGATTGGCTGAAACTTTAAATGGCTATTTCTCCTTTGTTTTTTGACGAAATTCTTTGAAATTTAAAATATAGTCATGCATTAGGATATCCTACAATATGATATAAAAAATCATGAAATTACGCGCATGCACGTGTGCTGCAATCTGATTGGCTGAAACTTGAAATGGCTATAACTCCCTTGTTTTTCAACCAAACAGGATGGGATTTAGAACATAGATAGATGTAAGGGACTCCTACAAGAAGGTATGATCATCATGCACGTGCACGCACGTGCGTGCATTTGAAACGAGTATATATATAAAAATACTCTTGAATGAGTGATTTTTATTACTTTTGGACTGAATGCTTTAATATATAGTATATTGAAATATATAAATAGTGTAGACAAGATGATATGGTCATAACGCACATGCATTCACATGCGCTTGGGTGCAATGCTAAAAATTGAATATAATTGGTATTCTTCTGGGAAAACGTAGTTAAAGTCAAAAATGCACAGAGTTTGTCTTATTTAATGAAGCTTACAGGGAATGTGGCACCGAAAGGGAGTTGGGGAGCGTTTGGGGAACATCTGTAACGGTTCCCGTTACAATTAGCACTAGTTATTCTTATTATTATTATTTTTCTTCCTGGGAAAATTTTGTCCTCAAGTGATCTTGTAAACTACACATTCAACTTAGGTGAAACCTTTTTAGGGTAAGTAGGCATGTTATGTAGATTTGCGGAATCAAGGTCATTTTGCGCGCACGTGCTTGCAAGAGCGCGCACGTGCAAAACTTGAAATGACCAATATATAATGGATATAACCGTAACTTTTCTATTTTTAGACGAAATATTTTGAAACTCATAATGTAAGGATATATGAGTAGTATGCACAAGATGACATGGTCAAAATAGCAAGATCTCACGTGCAAGCACGTGCGCTTCGCTCTGATTGGCTGAAACTAAAGTCTCAATATCTTTCTTGTTTTTTGATAAAATTATTTGAAATTTTGAACATAGTCATACATTAGGGAGATCTACAGCCCGTAATAAAAGAAATATCATGAAAGCACGTGCATGCACGTGTGCTTGCAAGAGCTAGCACGTGCAACATGAGAAATGTCCAATATAATTGATACAGACGTAACTATTTAAATTATTGATGGTATGCTTTAAAACTCATTTTAGAAGTATATATTAGAAGCATAGACAAGATGACATGGTCAAAAAAGCAAGATCTCACGTGCATGCACGTGCGCTTCTCTCTGATTGGCTGAAACTAAAGTCTCAATATCTTTCTTGTTTTTTGACGAAATCCTTTGAAATTTTAAACATAGGCATATATTAGGATATCCTACAATAAGATATATAGCAATTATCATGAAAACGCGTGCATGCACGTGCGCTGCAATCTGATTGGCTTATGCTTTAAATAGCTCCCTTGGGTTTCAACCAAACAGGATGGGATTTGGAACATGGATAGATATAATGGACTTCTACAAGAAGATATGGTCACCATGCACATGTATACACGTGCATGTACGTGCGCTGCAATCTGATTGGCTGAAACTTTGAACAGCTATAACTCCCTTGGTTTTCAACCAAACGGGGTGGGATTTAGAACATAGATAGATGTAATGGACTTCTACAAGAAAGTATGGTAGCCATGCTCATGTGAGCACGTGCGTAAAATCAAAAATACACTTGAATTAGCATATTTTTTAATACTTTTGGATTAAATACTTTGATATTTAGTATATTAAAATCTATAGATTGTGAAGACAAGATTATATGCTCATTACGCACGTGCATTCACATGCGCACGCGTGCAATACTAAAATTTGAATGAAATTGGTGCACTTCTGGGTAAACGTTGTTAAAGTCTCAAATGCATAGAGTTTGTCTTATTTAATGAAGCTTATAGGAAATATGGCACCAAAAGGGAGTTGGGGAGCGTTTGGGGAACATCTGTAACGGTCCCCGTTACAATTAGCACTAGTTTATCTCATTGTTTGCATGTTTTCATGGCAATAGGTTCCATTACGGACATGTATAGACCTAGCTTATTCGTAAATGTTATATGAAAAAGCCAAATACTAGTAATGAAAACCAGTTTGAATGCTTGTAAGCCTCTATGTAGATCACATTATTTTTTCAATGTTGTACTTTTATAGTGTTGAGTGTAATTTTGAATGTATGTATATATGTTAAAGCTTCCAAGATTCTTTGAAGAGTGTATTTTACAAGGAGAATTTTGTATCTTCCTTGATTCCTTTCAATCTTCATTTTTCTTGGTAAAGGTTGTTGTAATGCTGTAGATTTGTTAAAAACGATTAGAATTCAATAAAAAAAAAATATAAGTGAAACACATTTGTTATTTATTCATGGATTTAAATATTATTTAGATTTTCAAAGGTAGTCGATGCTTACATTAAATGATCCCTAAATGTTCAAATGTTCACAGTGCCGAGTTTGACTTTTTGCAGTCCTCCTCTTCATATGGATAAAAAAAATTGTCAAAAGGAAAGCGAACAGTGCTAGTGTATATTTAAAATCCAACTGCCCTTCGACATTACGTAATCGCGCCAAAGGCGCTAAAATTAATTGTACGCTAAATATTCTCGTTTATCAGTATTTCTCTATAAACAACTTAATGACGTGCATGTATACTGTACCAAAATGAAGATCATATGTGTTACAAACGGTTATTTTCAAGTTTTCTGAAAAAAAGTACTGTCACTAATTTTCAAGAATTTCATGTTCTGAGTTTCTTTTTAAGTTGCTTTGTTGGATTGGTAGAGTGTTTATTGTTTGCTTTATATTTTATTTAAATGAAGTTATAAGTGAATACCTGGAAAATGCATACGAAGTTCATTGCTAAATTATTAGTTGATAAGTATGATATATATTTTCTTGAATTTCATCAAATGAAAAAGTTGGTACGGATAAAAGTTACAAGAAAAAGAAATGCCTATCGTCCAAAAGTAATAAAATCAGAAATTTCAAGAGAGTGTTGTTCTATTTAAACAAAATTCGAATACTAGTAACCTAATGAAATACCGTTACAGAACAAACCAAAAAATAGATATATTTTCATAGGTTTGCTTCATATCATGTTAGGTTCATTTTTGTGATGGGCATTATCAGGGAATGTTGATCAGCATATGTCTTAAAATTGACCAAAGAACGCACTTAAGGACACATTATTCAAACATTTTTTTTCTCGAAAATATGAAAAGAGGGATCTTTATAGCAAAGAGTTTTTAATTGGTTATAAAATGCAACAATTAAATTGAATAAATTTTGATTTCTTTTTAATTTCTTTTAGTTTCAGAAACAAGAGAAGAAGAGTTTGGTAAAAAGATCAGATCTTGCATGATATGTAAAGAACAGTTTCAAAACGAGTCTGCTTTCAAGAGACACCTTTTTGAAGAGAAATATCACGGAAGACCTTGTTTATGTTGGGATTGTGGGTATATATTCTGTGATTTTGATTTGAACGCCCTCAAGTATCACGTGACAGCTGTCCATGGACAACAGTCCAACTTCAAGTGTCCAATCTGTTATCTTTGAAATATACAAAAGGTTTCCATACCAAAGTTTTCTGAAAAAACACATACTTTCACACAACGAAAAAGCTGGATTTATTTGTAAACGTTGTGGAAAGGCACTTAAAACAAAGGAATCTTTAGGATACCACTTGAAAAATATTGTAAAGTTAGCATTTCTGAGTTGAAATGAAAATGTATGTTGGTGAAGAGTTAATAAACAATCTTTTCACGATTTTCTTTGAGAAAAATATCTTCTTGAATTTGGACAATTTCGGAATAATCTGTAGTCATAGAGCACAAAAAATTTCAATAACTTGTAGTTGTGGTCCGCCGCGCTTTTGGTGTATTTATGACTGGGTGACAGTATTTATGGCATATTGTAACTGTTTTATTCGTTTATCCTGACTTGACTGTCCATCACATAAGAAACTATAAATTATTGAATAAATAAATCATTCGACTAAGATTAAGCTTCTTAAAACTGCATCAAACTTCAAGATCGAGGCCTTAAGGTCAGATATAATACAATCCGAAAGGTGTTTTTGCAAGTAAAGGGTACAAAAGTTCCATGATAGAAAATTGTGGCCAAAATTTACATTTGTGATAAGTAGGTAAAATTTACAGATCAATGTCATATATTGAAAGATTGTTTACCTTTCTGAAAGATTGTTTACCTTTCTGAAAGGTGTTGTTATTCACTGTAGGAAAGCTGATGACCGTAATATATAGTATGGTTCAAAATTTTTTTGCGAGGTTTTACAGGTTTTTTAAGAATTTTTAAGTTCATGATTTCAAACATATGGTTGCTAGATATCTGTGTAAATTCTTGCAAAATTTGAATGTACGCTCATAACAACTTCCTATTGGTTATTATAACTAAAAGAAACACAAACAAAAAACAATTTTTACATTGATACTGGTATATATTTTTTGACTGATTTTGATTTGAAATGACATAAATAATAAATCTTTGAAAGATAAAGAAATTGTTAAGGTAGATAAGAGACTTTGATTAGCTGTGTTATATAATTCCACACAAAATTTTGCACAAATTTTGATCTCTCTTCTCAAATTCTTTAATTCTAATTTATTGCTTGGTAAACATTATTCAGCTTGACCAATTCAAATGTCAAATCTATATAAAATATTGCTGATTTCTGAAAAAAAGGTTTGTTTTTAACAATCAGTTTGCAGAGAAAATAACATCATAATTGCAATATATTTTTTTAATGCAGTAATAAAAAAAATAAAATGAACACATTAAAACAAAATGATGACAATGGAATTACAATGTATTAGTTTTGATGTTTCATTTGGATGCACCTTTGTTTCATTCATTAAGAAACATGATATCTTATTTTACATCACTGCTAAATTTTTGTAAGTAAATTGTGAACACCTATATATCCATAAAGTATTTTTGAAAAAGACCTAATTAATAAAAACGTTTTAAGATTGGACATTTAATAATTTTATTTTGTACTTTCACCTTCACCCATGTTCGTTGGATGTACATGTACAGTCGTTAATCTCTTAGATGGAAATAAGCCAATGGTCAGTACTGAATTATATATTTTTGAAGTTTTGTCAAAGTTAATTTGATAAAAAAATATATATATAGGCCTATACATTCTGTGTATATATGCCTGTTCATAATAGTTTCTATTTATAAGTATGTCTGTGCATACAAGTTACAACTGCATGCAATGAATGTGGATTTTATGTAATTATGATAATAAATCTATTATAAGTTTTTTTATATAATTCAGGATACATCAAATATAATTAATAGGGGTAAATTGGCATAAGTTAATCTAGTGTTTTTTAATTCATTTGAGACAGGGAGAAAAAGGGTGTGTGTTAATTTAACGACAGTTATTTAGTAGACATTCAATGGAAGAATTATACACGAGTTAATTTCTCAGAAAATCAATTTGCAGCTCCTATTTATAATGAAAGCAAAATGTTTTCTACACTAGATATAACATTCTGGCATACTGTTATTTTGTTACATGTCTACAAGGTTTCTTTTAATTTAATTTAGTTTTATTATGCCAAACCGCATTATAATTATTTTTAATTTCTTTATTTTACTAACAAAATTTTTTACAATATATTTGATGGGTGTCCGGTAAAATCGTTGACAAGCTGTGTAGTGTGAAAAATAATCATCACTGTGTTCCTAAATTTTCACTACTCTTTAGAACATATTTCATCAATTTACATAACAAATTTCAAATAAATATATGCATAAATAAACAAATTATGAGATTTTATGTTATATGTTGTATCGCCTTATGGCGCTTGGATGATAATGTCAAAAGCAGCACCATGTTTCATTTTTGCTAAAAATAAAGTTGGACAAGTCCCTTTTAAATTTATGAATTTCATTGATGCACATACTTCGGTCTACATAAACAGTTGAGGAACCAATCTGACAACACATATGAAGATTTAATAGTTAGTTACAGACAATATTCTCACCATTGTCCAACTAATAGACGAACATATCGAAGGTCGGCAATGACAGCGTCTTTTGCTAATACAATAGCAGTTTGTCCGTTAATAGGATGTCATTTCAACCTCCAAATCAAACTAAACTGCTATCGGTGCATGCGCCGTAACGTCATCAAACGTTGCCATCTTTTGTGTATTGTGTTTACCACTTTCCCATTTCGAATTCTCTGGAAACTGCCAAAAAAAATACCAAATGCACTGAAAATTTTAAAAAGACAAAATAGATTGTGAAATCGAATAGGAATAATTTTTATCCCAATCTTATGCATTTAAAACTTGTATTTCGAATTAATACTTGTGTACTGTATTCTCTAATAAAACCTTGATTTTTTTTTGGCAGTGCGTCGTAAGACCGTACCATGTGCACATTTAAGCATAATAAAATCTTTATTTTTTGTTTATAGATTACCAAAAAAATATAATGCACTTAAATATGATAAATAAATATTTACTGTTTCAACTTAGTGAGTCCATTACTTTTGAGAAAAACGCCTTTTCCACGATTTTACCGGACAACCCTTGTGTTACAAGACTTGAACTCTTCATTGTCTTACATCATCCATTCAGTGGCTTTAATTTATAGCAGAGGTATTCTAATAAACAAAAATCAGTGTTATTATTGAATTTTTTAAACATTAGGTTTCGAAAGTCACTGAAAATAATTGGATGTTTTACTACTTAACATGTATAATGTTAATAAAATTAGTTCTTTGTTTGCCACTACACTTCAAGCAAAAATTAACTAAGATTTTTTTTTAAATTGAAGAATTAAAAAAATTATTTAAATATGCACTAGGTAGTGATTCTCATACAGAACTTCGCTATAATTTACAGAGATACCTGGTAATGATGGTTCGGAATTGAAGCTTGATCCGGACCCACCAGTGGCAACAACTGCACCTAGGAAAGGAGGTACAATATTCATTTTAGATATAAATATATGTTAGGTAGCACATGTACTAAATGTATTGTCAACTCAAGGACTAAAACTTAGATTAAAGAATTTTCATTTTTTCTTCAAAAACATCATATATTTTAATGTTTTTTTTACTATTATGGTACTTAGACATTTATAAACTCAGAACAAAATTGCCTTATTTATAAATCTGATCTGCTTTTGAAATGCAAAAAACCACTGAGCATATATCAACTCTAATTCCTGTATATAAATGTCAAGCCCCATTATCTCAAACATGATAGGACCGTAAAAACAACTACGAGATATATATTCAAGAGTTCAAGATATCCTGTGTGTAATATTTAAGGAATTGTCCATTGGGAATTCAAATCCCCTGTAATATTTTCATAGTACTTGAGATATCAGTGTTTGAGATACTACGAAATAAATTCGTATCTTCAATACAAATGCAAAATTTATAGAGTTACCAAACTTTGTTGAGGATTATTTTTCAAGTTGAAATGTTATGAATAATGTATAGATATCTTACATGGAATTATATTGCATATTAAATTTTTCTATATATACTTTTAGGCGGATATTGTTGTGACCTATGTGGTAAACTGTATAAATCCAGCCAAATGCTAGTCATGCACAAGACAATAGCACATAACATTGGAGACTATCCTTACAAGTGTAATCAGTGTAATAAAGGATTTTTCAAAAAAGCAATGCACAAAAATCACATCCTGAAACATTATGGGGTGAGTAAGAACAAACTGAAAATAATCTTTATTTGTAGTTATCAACCTATAATTTTTTTAGCCGGTAGTTTGGTTGATATACTTTTAGCTCATCTAAGCCGAAGGCTCAAGTGAGCTTTTCTGTTCACATTTTGTCCGTCGTCCGTCCGTCTGTCCATTTGTAAACCACTGGGCTGAAACTTATGTGGAAGCATCCTGGGGGTAGTTTAGATTTCAAATTGTTCAAATCATGACCCCCAGGGGTAGGGCGAGGCCACAATAGGGAATCAAAGTTTTACATAGAAATATATAGGAAAAATCTTTATAAACATCTTCTCAAGAACCACTGGGCCAGAAAAGCTTAAACTTATGTGGAAGCATCCTGGGTAGTATAGAATTTAAAGTATTAAAATCCTAACCCCAGGGGGTAGGGCGGGGCCACAATAAGGAATCAAATTTTTACATAGAAATATATAGAAAAATTTTTTGAAAATCTTCTCAAGAACCACTGGGCCAGAAAAGCTGAAACTTATGTGGAAGCATCCTGGGATAGTGTAGATTTTGCAAGGGGGAAATCTGGTAAAGAACAACATAGTCAAAGCTTCCCAGGTGAGCGGTATGACCCATGGGCCTCTTGTTATGTTTATTTTATTATTATTTTTTTTTTTTTTTTTTTTTATTGTTTTTTTTTCTCGAAAAAAAAAAAGTTTTTTGACTTTTTCTTAGATAACAAATAACTAAAAAAAAAGGAACTAAACATAAATAATCTACACTTGCGAAAAGTCTTTGAATGGGTTAAAAAACAAAAACAGAAAAGGAAAGAATTTCAATATCCTGGAAACTTAAAGTAACTCAGAATAACTGAAAAAAGTTTGGGTCTGGTACAATTTCAGATAGTCATTAGGCAACTGCAAAAAATATATATAAGTCTTATCTATTTCTTTTAACATGAAAAAGGTATAAATTTGTTCAATAACTTCATTAATTTTTTTAGCACTGTCATTCATGGTTCAACTGAATATAAATAATTGACAGCCATATTACACTGACTTCATTGAATTTATATGTTGGTATTTTTTTTTCTAGATCAAACAGTTTGAATGTCATAAGTGCCCAAGAGAGTTTACACACAAGAAAGACCTAGTGATCCATCTGAAAGCTGTCCATCTAAAACAGGAATTTGAATGCAAAGATTGTTTCAAATTATTTAAATATGAAAAGAGTCTAAGAAGACATGTTAAATCAATTCATGAATGTAAGTCATATAAATGTATGATCTGTGCTAAAGATTTTAAATATGAAAGTAACTACAAGAGACACTTAAAGAAGAAACATTCCCAGTAATGGTCATGTTCATTCATGTGTGACGAAGCCTAATGATTAATCGGAAGAAAATTGCTTTTTACAACTGGTTGAATGTCAAACTTTAGCTATAATTTTTCAAATCAGTCCTGAAAAATTGTTCTTTGCTGAAGAAATGTAATAGAAAAGTTGTGCAATTCGTATATATAGCATATATGTAAACAATGGGATAAATATGTATTATACAGTCACATGTGTATTAAATAATAAATCTTTCACTTTAGTATCTCCTCTGTGTGTGGTTATTGGTTTATATAGCTTCTGTTTTTTGGAATTTCCTTTGGCTATGGATCAAAAAGCATAATCATCATCAAGTCCATATCGTTTTTATTTTTGGATATATGTGTTTGTCTTTCCTCATTCTAAAATCCTTTTTTCTTTATTTGGGTTTTGAATATTTTAAACGTAAAACATTTTTCAATGAAAACCAATTTTGATTTAATTTATGTTTATGCTTTTATTATATAATAATTGATAATAAGACGTCAAATATTAAAAATATTGACACCCTTTTGGCAGACTCGTATATGTGGTAAAATCCTTTCTTTATTTGTTGTATGGGGCCACTCTTTTGTTTAGGTATTTTTAGCTCTTCTGAGCCAAAGGCTCAAAGAGCTAATGCTATGGCCATTTGTGCGGTGTGCGTCGTGCGGTGTGCGTTAACTTTTTAGAAAATGGGCCATAACTCAAGAACGCCTTGGCCAATCAGGGTCAAATTTGTCACAGGGTATCCTTGGCCCAAGGGCTACCATTTGTACTAAAATAAGGGTTGGGACCCTTAAACAAGGGGAGATAATCAGGAAAACAAAACCAAAAGTACTGGTTGCTAAAAAATCTTCTTCTCCAGAACCACCGGGCAGATTTTCACCAAACTTATACACAAAGATCAGGATATGTTCAAAATTTAAAATTATGCAAGGCATGACCCTGGGGCAAAGGGCGTGGTCTCAAGATCACTTCAAAGTTGACCTAAATTTACAATTGATAAAAACGTTTATATTTTGCTTACTATAAGGACTAGGATCATCAAATCTTGTAAGTTGATGCATCTTAAGACTTCACATCATGTTAAATCAAAAGTAGGTCACAGTGACCTACTTTTTTTAATTTTGCGGGCATTTGTTTTCAAATTGATTTGAAGGCATATTTTGGACACTTTAAGGCCTATGATCATCAAACTTTGTTAGTTGATGTATCTTGGGTCCTTGAACAACATCAACTTAAAAGTAGGTCACCTTGACCTACTTTTTGAACTTTATGACTTATCCTTTTTAAAACATTTAATCCCATTATTGCAGCCACTGAGACGGTTAAAATCATCAAATCTTGTAAATTGCTGCATCTTGGGACCATAAAACATATTTATGAAAAAGTAGGTCACTGTGACCTACTTTTTGAATTTTGCAGGCATATGTTTTCATATTGTTTAAAAAGCATATTTTGATTACCTTCAGACCTACGATCATCAAACTTGGTCAGCAGATGCATCTTGGGACTTTGAAAAATGTTGACTAAAATGTAGGTCACGGTGACCTACTTTTGACATTTTATGGCTTTATTTAAGTATCTTCGGTATTTATTGGCTAAGAATCATCAAACTTTGTGAGTTGATGCATCTTGGGTTTTCGGAGAGTGACGACCAAAAAGTGGGTCACGGTGACCTACTTTTGACATTTTATAGCTTTATTTAAGTATCTTAGGTATTTATAAGCTTAGAATCATCAAACTTTGTGAGTTGATGCATCTTGGGTTTTCGGAGAGTGACGACCAAAAAGTAGGTCATGGTGACCTAATTTTGACATTTTATAGCTTTATTTAAGCATCTTAGGTATTAATAAGCTTAGAATCATCAAACTTTGTGAGTTGATGCATCTTGGGTTTTCGGAGAGTGACGACCAAAAAGTAGGTCACGGTGACCTACTTTTGACATTTTATAGCTTTATTTAAGTATCTTAGGTATTTATAAGCTTAGAATCATCAAACTTTGTGGGTTGATGCATCTTGGGTTTTCAGAGAGTGATGACCAAAAAGTAGGTCATGGTGACCTACTTTTGAATATCTCGGATACATATTGGCTGAGAATCATCAAACTTTGTCAGTTGATGTATTTTGGCCTTTCGAAAATCGCCTACTAAAAATTAGGTCACAGTGACCTACTTTTAACATTTTATGGCTATAATTAAGTATCTCCAGTACTTATTGCCTTGGAATAATCAAACTTTGTCAGTTGATGCATTTTGGTTTTTCTAAGAATGTAGATGAAAAAGTAGGTCAAAGTGACTTACTTTTGACTATCTCACATACTTATTGGCTTAGAATCTTCAATCTTTGTCTATTAATACATCTTGAGTCCTCAGAAAACTTCAATCTTAAAGTAGGTCATTGTGACCTACTTATGGTTTTTTTTTATAGCTTTATTAAAATATCTTCAGTTATAATTGGCTAAGAATCATCAAACTTTGTCAGTTGATGCAACTTGGCTCTTAGAATACTTAGGGTTAGAGGCTTCAAATAGAAGTGATAGGTTGTACAATTTATCAGAAGAGCGATTCAAGGCCCTTGGGCCTCTTGTTGATTTTCTTTCAGGTAAATCAAAATAATGTGATTTCTAAATTGACGAGCTTTAAATTGGCAGTCTTTATACCACCAATATCAGACATCTCATTTGCATAATAGTTTGAAATAATAACTAGTATACTGTTATTATATTTACCCGAGCATGATGTGATTTTCCTTTTCCGAAGTCTCAGTGCTTTCTGCTGGAGGAGATGGTGTTGCTAAATACCTCTGGTGAACAGGATAAACTCTCTTCTTATGAGTAGTTTCATGTGAATCAGTCTGTAATTCAAAAGGCTTGAGTATTTTTCAATATTCAATGGAATTGTTCTCAGAAACTAGGAGTAGCATTTAATAATAATAAATTTATTCTGAAGAATACATACAATTAACAGTCTTTATCAGTTTAATAGTTTAATATTTAATCTTGTTGGGTTTAAGCGTTGATGAGCTATGAAACTATGCAAACAGCAGATCCAAGGGCTGTTGAAACATCTTTTGGTCGCAACACACCGCTTCCTTTTAGATCGTAATCCTTAATATGCGATTTTAAACATGTTACCTATAATATTTCATATAACACATATTAATTTACTCTTTAAGTAAAAAGTGTTTAAGTGTTTTTGTTACCTTGAATGCCGAAAAAATGTTTCAGAATCTAAACTGGTAACTGCACGTTGGTTGTATGTGCTGTCTATAACAACTGCATACATCTGTAACCGTTGATCTACATTTGTCGATATCCCATAATTTTTTGTACAAATACACATGGGGAAGTAAAGTGTCCAACATTGAGATGATCCAAGAGTCATTATGGCTAAAAGTTATTCAACTCTAAATTTTAGAGAGACTGTAGCTGTGTCTATAGCGTTGTAGCAGTTTCTTATCAAATGACACCAGTTTGCTTCATTGTAATCCCCATTTTCTTCCATTATTTTTGCCACTCTCTCACTAAAAGTTGTTTGTCCAAATTCATTACTTTTTCTTTTTGTAAATTACAGTCAATTTCTATTGATAACCCCGTGTTGTTCGTTTTTTTGCGACTTTCCACCAAGCATCTGGTGAATTGCCAACGTCCTTAATTCCCTTGGAGCAGCAGGCTACTCTATTACATGTATTTACATAAATGTGATGTGGGTCCATAGTTGGTTGCACCAAATTTTCTTGAAGAACGATTGGATGTGCGTACCATCTACGGATTTTAAAAACATCTCCACTGTCCATTTTTCAAGTCTATTCTCCAGTAAAAGGATTGCTTTTTCCCATTCTTAAAGAGCATCTAATCTTGGAATTTAATCTGAGCATATGCATTGAAAGAACAAGGTTCACTTTTGCTTTATTTGGCCCTGTGAATTTCTGAAAAACTGACACTGCAAAGTTTTAGTTAATAATGCATTAAATATCACTTAGATCTTTGGTGACTGCGTATCTATCAAAAATGACGTCATTTCTGGCTAGTCAATGCATTATGACGTCACGAAATGCGTCAATTTCCTCATATTCTGAAAAAGTCTATAAAACGGCCAATTTTAAAAGCTATTTTTTTATATTTAATATAGAACGCAACCTCTGATCTAAAATATACAACTAGTAAATGATAGAATTGTTTCTGAGGATTGATGGACATATTTTATTTTTTAGATCAGAGAATGCGCTCATATTATTTTTCTTCAATGAAATTATACCTGTTTACCTAAAAATTCAAGAACATTGCAATTTCATAAAGCCAGTTCTCTTAAACCTGGACTTTTAGAAGAATTTTTTTAATAGGATATAAAAGCACCAAGTCTCTATTTTATTTTAATGCTTCAAATAGAAAATCAAGTGTTGATCAGTTAATTAATATATCTACAGGGCCATTTTATGCATAAAGTGAACCGACTTCTTTTGCAAGAATTTACACAGATAAGCTAGCAAATGTTTGAAATCTTGACTGAAAATTCTTACCGATGACCGCGGCCGACATGTTTTGATGACTGTATTATATATTACTATTACGGTCATCGGCTTTCCTACAGTGTTATTGAGAAAATGCATTCGAAATATGAAAGTCATTTCTTCAATCAAAAGTTAATAACAATATAGAAAAAATTGAAAAAGTCTCTGGGGTTAACCTTAAAGTCAAGATCGAGACGTCATAAAACGGTACACACGTGGAAGGGTTTTGAAACAGGAAATGCATATACATACTTCATACATACATACATACATACATACTCTTGTTATAGTCTTTTTCAATGAATGTTTTCAGTTATTAAAATGATTTATTTTTCATTCAAAGACTAAGCAAATAGAAAACAAGTTAATAATAGCAATCGATCTTAGAATCTTAGGTCAATAATTTTGAAAGGTCCTAAATATAGGCAACCCCAATTCTTCAATATGCGTCGAATTTTCATAAATATTATGGATTCTGTACAAGATTAAGCCAGGTGATGGGCCAGATATGAAAAGGAAGACGTTGACAATATGTCAGAATTGATTAAATGTATCAGATCCTTGTTACCACCACATAAGAAAAAGATGAGAGACTATATGAAAGCCATCTATCGTTCTGTATTCAATATTCCAGAAGTGGAAAATTAGATATATTACATGATAAGGACGTACTAGTCTCTTCTGACAAAGCAGGTAACAACTTTGTCTTCGTTTGTTAGGCTCATATAAATTTTATTTTAGAAGGAACTGGATTTAATTCTACAAGTGATAATCCAACTTTTACTCACAGTCCCCTATCTAAGGAAGAAATTATTTATACTCACATGTCAGTTTTGAATATTTTTAATATCCCAAACAACCAACATGAATTTGAATTATCTTTACTGGATTCCGAAACTGCATAAAAATCCTTACAAACAAAGAGCGGGTTCCGGTAAATGTTCTACCAATTCTCTTTCTTAACTCCTCACTAAGGTATTAACAGAAGTGAAGGAGAAACTTCAAGAGTACTGTGCAACAAAATATTCGAGAAGTGGTGTAAATCAGATGCGGATGCTTAAAATTTTCAAGGAACTTTTTGTAAATTTAAAATATCAAGATTTAACCAAAATCAACAGCTTAAAAACTTATGACTTTTCAATTTTATACACAACCATTCATCACGATGAATCAAAGACCAGGCTTTTTGATATTATTGACAGCCGTTTTTTCAATAAAAAATGGAACTCGTAAATTTACTTACATGTACCTACTCATTGATCATTTGCAAAATTATTTATTTTGTTAAAATATTCTTAGATCACACAAGTACTCTGGAGTTGACATCAAAAAGATACTTTAGTCTCTGTTAGACAATATCTATATGGTATTCAGAGAGGTCTTCCAACAATAAATTGGAATTCCCATTGGTACCAATTGCGCCCGTTATTATCAGATCTATTTTTGTATTCATATGAAGCAAAATTTGTCCAAAGTCTTAAAGCCGCTTAATCCGAAACAGGCACATATTATCTTAGACAATAAAAGTACGCCATTACATAGATAATATATATAAATAAATTATAAGATTGATTTAATAGTTTATTACAACAATCCTTACGTGGAAAACATTGATCAAAAACCTTATTGACAAACAGAAGTTCCTGACAGGAAGTAAAGATCTGTTGTGAAGTCATCTTTGAAAAAAATAAATTTATCGGTTTTATCTAATTATGAAGATAATTCAAACCCGGGTATTTTTTACATTAGTAGAAGCCTAAGTCACTGAATATTATCCATAGTAATTTTTATATTTATATGCATATTTAAAGAATAAACGAAAATCAGATATTTATTTTAAAGTAAATTTAGTAACGTAGGCTGAAATATTGTCTCTGTACAGGTATTAGAACTTTGATGTGAAAAAAAATGCTCAGGTTCGTTCTTCATTAGATATACAGGTAAGCGATAAATTTAATTTTTCGAAGGTGATTTCACACGATATCAACATAGGATTATTTTCTGTGTGACCTAACAAAAATTATTTTTTTAACTTTTGAATTTTGATATCTGTTGAAAGAAAAAGACTTTCGGGATATGATTTGACAAAAAGTGAAACAACTTATGGACAATTATTTTACAAGAAGAAAAACGAATATATTTTTAGCGAGTAGAATCGGACCAAGCGGCTTTAAACATGAAAGGAAGAAATAACTTGCTGTGGCCTTCAACTCGACATTTAAATATATTGACGTCGTATTGTCTAAAAGATTGTTAAAATATCCTTTCTTATGTCTATACATCCCGATGAGCTTGAGGTAAAAGAGACCTCGGAGTCTGATACATCTGTTTCATATTTTGGATATTTTACTCGGAAAAGGATGTTAATTGTAATCTAACAACCAAGCTCTATGATTAACGTAATGACTAACTTTTCAATCGTCAACTTCACTTACTTATGCAGCAATATACCTTCATCAATTGTATATAGAGATTATCTCAGTTGATTCGATACACATGCTCTACGTATGTACGATTTGTAAAACGAGAAAACGTATTGACAAACAAGTTTAGGAAATTAGAATATCAGCCGTCTGGTTTAAAATCATCATTTCGTACGTTCTATGGTCGATATAATGATCTTGTAGCAAATACAAGTTATCATCGAGTCAAATGCTGACTGACGTTTTTCATACTGTTTGTTATATTAACTGAATTGTCGATTTTCCGATATTTCCCGATCATGACAAGGTGCACACATAGGATGTGACCGATGGACAGGGGATGCTCACTCCTCCATGGTACCTGGTCCAACATCTAATTTTTTTAGAGGTCCCTGTTTGCTCTGCTCCTATTTAGTATTGTTTAATGGTTCTTTGAATCTAATTAATTTTCGTTATCTCTATATATTACAAGTATTAAAACATGGTTTAATCTTGTAGCTCTTCAACTCCTGAATTATTTAGAGAGACTATAATGTTAAAAGAAATGCTCTCTTTGGCAACAAGGTTTAAAATGAACCGTGCATTCTACGTTGTTTGTGGTCACTTATCTATGATTTCTTTGCTGTTGCTGAACTTTTAGCAAATGTTTAGGTTTTTTCATTTGTTGCCATGAGTGTCCAAATCTATTGCAATAGCTACTGAACTGTTAGATTTAGTATTTGAAATTGTTTTTTTTTTTATCTTTGTTGTGGTTGTTTGAAGGGTTTATATCATAATTATCATTTGTATTCTGTTTAAGGAAAACTGTCAAAAATTCTTACGAGCAAAAAAAAAACCCTTTTCATTCGGAAATTACTATACTTCTTGACCAGGATAAAATCTAGAATTCGTTGTTCTTTCAGTTATGTTAAAAAAGCTTCTAATCGATTCTTTTCTTAGCAATGAACTTAGTCTTAGTATCTATTACGTACTAGTCCACCCGCCGTATGCCCCGTGTCAAGATTGGGTAGAATGATAGCCCTTAAATAATATGAACATTGATCATTATTTTATCATCAGTTTAAAAATACATGATATTTGCTTTTTAAGTTGTCATGAAATAGCAAAATAGGATTTAAAAGTGAATAGAAGAATGAATGCTACATTGATATTTTGACAATATACGATGTATATCGTATATGAGGGGTAATTAAATGGGAATATCTTTAATTGTGAACATGATGGAATTAAATCCCTCGCAATGTATTTCACTCATATAGTAAAGTTATTGGAATAGAATGTAGTCTCCTTTGACGCTGAACAACAACGAATATAAGAATGATTTTTACTCAAAAGTAAACTTTTTGTTCCATTCACATGATTTGTTTTGGTAATGAATATGTCATGTAAGCAAATGGTGATATATGTATGTATATATATATATATACTAAATCTAATGAATATGTCATGTAAGCAAATGGTGATATATGTATGTATATATATATATATACCAAATCTACTGATGAGCCCGCATGGGGCGAAAGCGCTTTAGATAAAAGTTTGAGTTTATCATTTGAATTTGGATTTTATATATATATATATATATATATATATATATATATATATATATATATATATATATATATATATATATATATATATATATATATATATATATATATATATATATATATATATATATATATATATATACACACATTGCAAAAAGCTTACTACTATTTTAAATCAATGATTCATTGAAAAATAACATTTGAAAAATATTCATTTTCAAATTTTAATTCCAGAAAGAAGAGGAAGGGATCTGCAAAAAAAGAAAAGATCGTGCCTAATTTGTAAGGAACAGTTTCTAAACGAGGCTGCTTTCTCCAGTCACCTTAAAGAAGTGAAATTTCATGGAAAGGTTGATTTTTGTTGGGATTGTGGGCGTGAATTCAGTTCTTTTTACGCCCTGAAGTATCACATGACAGCTGTCCATGGTCTAAAGTCTAATTTTAAGTGTACAATTTGTAACAAGATGTTCCCATACCAAAGCTTCTTGAAAAAACACATGATTTCTCACAACAGAAAAAGCGGGGTGATGTGTCTTCGCTGTAGAAAGGAACTTAGAACAGGTGAATCTTTAGAGTTTCACTTGAAGAGTGGCTGTAAGATAACATATGAAAATACACAATTTAAAATGTAGTCTCCATGTTTAAAACAAATATTTTATTCCAAATTGATATTTACCAAATCAAATATATCAGAACTTGAAACATTACTTTGACAGCTATCTCAAACAATGCACATGTACATTGTACATGTACATGCTTTCCTATATTTATATTGAGAAAATTTGGGGGGATTGTTGAGCTGTTTGGGAAAAGAAAGAAATGTTTCTGGTGGTAATTTATTTCTTTTTTTTTTTGAAAATTTCGAAACATCTAATGAAGATTGGACAAAATGGAGGGAGGGGGGAAAACATGAAAATCAATGTTAGATAGTTTGATATTGTGCAATATTCTAATGGTGATTATTGTGTATGTGTGTGTGTGTGTGTGTGAGAGAGAGAGAGAGAGAGAGAGAGAGAGAGAGAGAGAGAGAGAGGGAGAGAGAGAGTTTCTCCCATAATTGTACAAGTTTCAAATCCTTTATTCTGACGCTGAGTAGACAGGAATTAAGAGAGTTGTGTTTGGAAGAAAATATGTATTCTGTTTTTATGTAGTACCACTGTTCCCTAAATGCAGAAAGCATGTACACTGTATATTAAAGTAAACTGTAGTGTACATGAATTTTGTTCTGCGTTATAATGAAACCAAATTTAGAAGGAGTTGAAGTTTGAAATCATTAAGCATATGTTTCATATCAAACTGCAAATGATATCTGATTTTTTCTGATGAAGCTGAACTTATTTTAAAAATTCTGATGAACGGAGACGTTTTTTGATTCTGACATGTTATGGTCATACATCAATCAATAAAAAAAAACTATAGACAACAAAGGTAACCTTACAACTGCAGTGGCGTAGCGTGCCTCAAAATTTTTGTGTAGGCACTAGAAAATGAAGCCGAAGGCTTTCCTGAGGCGCGATCGAAGCGCCGAAAGGGGGCAGGTGCGGGGGGGGACCTCCCCCTGAAGGGGGGTTTTGGGGGC